>NC_133657.1:31747586-31880038 GCF_009905375.1 Apium graveolens | reverse complement strand
TCTACCGGGAGCCTCGACTCCCGGTTAGAAATATTTCTACCTTTGGGTCCCTATACTAAGGGTATATGCAAGTTACCGCTATCCTCTAGCATAGGTATATCAACTGAATCAACAATTATATGGAAGAATATGAAACAGGCATGCATATATATACCATAGCAGCATGCTTCAATATATTGCAACATTTGCTAATATAAATATCATGCATCTATCGCAAGATAATGCATACATATATATATATCACAACAACAGTATAACGGGTAGAAAACTTGTCTGAGCGACTGGGGTTACGAATGGCTTGGGACGAGTCTGGTAACCTATAAACAACAAGTAAGTTGGAATTAAACCAAAGTCACTTGTAAATCTATACTTTAACTAACTTAGACTCTAACGCTTGTTTTGCGCTTACTGATTCTCTTAAGTCACTCGAGTACCCTCGGCTCCACCATTTTTAATAATTTAACCTTTACGAGTTTTAAGGCGATTCCTTCGTGAGTGTCTTACCAACTGCCTAACACACTTACCATAAATGTTTCATACATTAATTAACCCTTTTGGTCTTTAACCTATGTTTCAAGTAAGGCGAGGGGAAAAGTTTCGTTCGCGAAACGCCGTTACTTGAAACGGTTGTTTCTCCTAAACCGTGCATCGGAATCGAACGAACTACATATCAAAACGAAGCTCGTAACATGAGCTATCTAAACATGGCAGTGGTCATAATCTAGCAGGGGGTTTCGGGTCCTAATGTTATGCACAAAAACAGTCCAAAGAAAATCGGACGTTACGACGGCTATGTTTACGCGATTACCAATGTTTAAACTACTCCAATTAACCACCAACCAACTCATAACCATCAATACAATAAAACTTCACCTAAACCATACCACATCAGTCCATAATCTCCAAGGTTTTCAACTCAAACAACCACAATCAAGACCTATGAACTATAATCAAGCTTCAATTACCAAAACACTTCCAAATCAAACCAAACTACTAATAATCACAATCCATGCTTCTCATTTCAAACACCAACCATTAAACTTACTAACAATAAAGTAAAGGCTAGGGTTTGAAGTTATACCTTCCTTGGGAGGTGTTAAGTTGCTAGGAAGCCTTAGGGAGCCTCCTACAAGCTTGATATTTCCAAAGAAATCAAGAACACAAAGTTAGGCTTTGAAGTTTCTAAAAGTCCGATTTAAAGAACTGTAAAAATGAGGGTCTTACCATGATTATTTGGACGAGACTTGTGAACAAGAGTTGTAGGCCATCTCAATACCTTTCCAATGAGCTATAGAACACAATATTTGAGTGAGAAATAAAGGAGATACAGTAGTTTTAGTGTTCTGGTTCTGTTTTGGCCGAGAGCATGAAGAACAATGCCTTGGTTTCTTTTGATTTTGATGAAAAATGATTTGCTTGGCTTGGTTGGTTTGATTTTTGTGTTTGTTTTAGTAAATTACCTAGTTGCCCTTGATTTTGTGTGGTTAAAAAGCCACCACATCTCCTTTTCCATGTCATGCTTGTGTCATCCTCATGATGTCATCCTCCCCTCCTTGTCCTCTTTCTATTGGTTGGATGACATCATCCCCACTAATCCCCTTGATTAACTTCCTAATCGTTTGCCTAATGACCGCTGATCTGTTATACGGTTCGCTTAACTTTCATTTCGTTTATCGTTGAGGGATCATACCCGGGATCATTACTTAGGTTCCCTTAACCTTTCTAATATATATTCCTTTTATGATCCTCTCCTATAATCCTTTAATTTAAATCATTTTTATCCTGTTACCTTTTTCTCAAATCTTTCCGTATCAAGTGTATTTCCGGGAAAAATCAAAGTGTTCGGATTTGGATTCTGACGATCTTTACATACACTTATATCCCATATAAAGTACTAATAAAATCTCAGAATATCCATATCAGAACCCCTACATAGTGGCATGAAAAGTTTTCTCATTCAGCAAAAACACTATTCATAAGGGTTTCAAAAATTTCCCAAAAATTGGGGTTATTACAGAACAAGTTGGAAATCCTAACCTTGAATATGAACATTTCAAATCAAATCCAGGAGAAGGAATTACTGAAGTGTGAGAGGTACAATGCGTTGATCAACAACCTGAACATCAATGGAAAGTATTATTCAATCAGGGAGGTCAACAAAAAGTTCCTTTTAACACTGCCAGCTCATCTTGAACATAGAATCACTGCCATTAGAGAAGCTAGAGATCTGAGTGAGATTTCTTTGGACAGGCTCTATGGAGTGTTAAAAACCTATGAGTTGGAGCAGATTCAAAGAAGGAAGTCTACGGGAATGATAGAATGGTCAGCACATCTACTGCACTTGTAGCTGAAGGTCAACAACAACAACAATCTCAACAGTTAGAAAGAATGGTACAGTTTTCCAAGGGTGAGGAAAATGAGTTAGTAGCAGAATATGATCCTCCTACTACAAATCAATCAAGTGATGATTTTATTCCTTGGAAGAGCTGGAGCAATTGGAAGATGAATCAATGGCCCAAATTGTCAAGAGATTCTCCCATGTCAGATTCAGGAGGAATCCCAAGCTTAAGTACAAGTCCAACTACAACAAATTCCAGAAAGGTGGATCTTCATCCTCTAACACCAGCAGTGGTGGGTACAAAACAGGGATGGTTGATCGAAGCACCATTAGATGCTATAACTGCAATGAGTTGGGACACTTTGGCACAGAATGTAGGAAGCCAAAGCAAGTAAGAAAGAACTCTGAAAGGGCTTATCTGGCAAAGGGAAGAAGCTGGGATGATACTGACAGTGAAGATGAAGATGAAGGAAATCTTGCTCTTATGGCTATTGATGGAAAAGCTTCATCGTCAAGAATAGAGGTAAAACTTTCTGATGCTGAAATGGTTTATCATCTAAGAGGTAACTTAGATTGTGCACGTCGTGATAATGAACTGTTAAGTTTACAGATCACAGACCTTGAGAAAGAGGTCAATGAATTAAGACTTGTGCACATTAATCAAGACAAATTAAAAGAACATGTATCTTTTCTAGAGAATAGAGTTGACTGTTATAGAAAACTCGAAACTATTCTCAAAGACAAGATCACCGGTCTTGAGACTAAGGTTAGAGCCTACTTCAATTCTTGTTCGAAGGCTAAAGAGTTCTACAGTAAGCAAGCTGTTAATCAAACATCTGGAATAGGTTATGATTACAATGCTGCTATTGGAGAATTAGGCATAAACTCCCCTCCTCATGTATGTGCTAAAGGGAGGGAAGTACCACATGTGCTTAAGGGTGTTGATGAACCCCTCTATAAAGCATCAATTGCTGAACCATTTGATGCGACCTCTTCTGTTATTCAAGAAGAAATACGTGCTGAGGATCATGCTTATGAGAAGATTGTTTCCAAGTCAAGTGAGTCGAAAGTTCCAGTCAAAGTTGTGAAAGCAACTGAGACTAACTCAGACACACATGAGTTGGATAACAATAATGCCATGTCTACCATGCATAAATTGCCTGCTGTTAATCACTCTCATAAAGCATGTGGTGTTGCTAATTGTATGTCTTGTGCTTTTAATATGATGTATGCTTATTTTAATGGTAAGCATGTGTCTAATGATAAGACTACTCCTCGTCAGCATGTGAATAACATGAAGCATGATAGGTCTAAGACTGCTAGTCTCCTTCTAAGGCTAGAAAGGAGACATTTGTGCCTAAGCTTAAACAGAAATTTGTTAAGGCTGTTTACAAGGTCAAATGTTCAGTCATTGAGAAAGTTGAGACAATTAAAATTAAAAATGTTGTTTTGCCTGACAAAGGACAATTCTACAAGTATGCCGGGCCCAACCAAGTTTGGGTTCCGAAGAAGGTCTAATCCATTTGTAGTGCAGGGCATTAAACAAGTATAACCGGTAGTGTGGATTCTTGACAGTGGATCATCAAGACATATGACCGGAGATAGAGCCCTGCTATCAAAATGTGGTTGAGAAAGCTGGCCCCATGGTTACCTTTGGAGATAACAGCAAAGGTTTATTCCAGGGATATGACTGTTTGCAAGCTGGGAATGTTATCATTATAATTTTGTATATTGTGCTAGGTTATTATCAGGAAGCATCATCTAACATATAGCACCAGTGACGAGACTTGAGAATATTACGACATATCAGACACCTGCTGCACATTACACTTGGAATTGTACTCTAGTAAGATGTGTACAAGTGTACTCCTGATTGGTAAGTCAAAAGAGGAAGTCAATGCACCACAGTTCATGGACTTGCAGCTGCAGATCTATTGGACTATGCAATTTCTTCTTCACAATCTCACTTCAGGTTGGTATGAACTAGTATACTGCTCAAAGCAATCGTCAAGGACATGGTATGGCACTCTAACAGAAATTGTAATTTTATATGAACTAGTAGAGTCGTCATAGTAATGCAACATAACAATTAGTATCTAAAGTACTTGACAAGTATCGGTCAATGATATCTTGTAACATTATGTTGCAGATATTTGTAAGCTTTTGACATGAATGAGAATTACTTAGACTTTACCCTAAGTGATCAATGTTTTATCAAAAACTCATTCATATTGAAAAACAAAATTCAAACTTCTTTCTACATTAGTGATTTCCTATTTCATGTAAATCTTTTGAAATCACTTATTGTAAATCATTTCTCTCTATTACCATATGTTCTATGATACAGGTTCAGTCTCCAATGACTTTCTTTCATTGACAGGCATGAGGTTGAAAACCCACAACATCTATCCCAGACTGTAAAGACAAACACAAAAACAGAACCAACCAACACTCTCTTATCACTAAATGTAGTATGAATGAGCGTGAGGGGAGATAGTGCCTAGTGCACCACATAAGGAAGGTTCTGTAGTCAACCCAGTAGCTCTGTCTCCTACATAGATGAGTAGTATTTAAACCGAGACAACTTCTAGCCCCCATACATCTTCTCAAAAAGATGTAATGGCTGAAAAGGCACAAAAACAGTTACTAGATTCATTCTCTCAACAGGGTGAGTCTATTGAATTTGCCTGTCGGCCAAGGTATCCGATGTAGTGTCACCACTTCAAACATAAACAATTCTTGATGCACAAGGAGAGGTTACACACACAAAGGATGAGTTGACGGAAACAAGAGTTTCGACCATTTTAAGGTCAGATTCGATTGTTCAAGGTTCGTTAGTGGGACCAATTGCCTTTACAGGTGTTAGGAGAGGATACTGATCCAAAAGCCATATGTCAGTGGTCAGTGTCTACCTCCCCAGGCTTAAATCCCCTGGATGCATCTGCGGATAGTGGATCTGACATAGGTGCAGATCGGCAACTTGTTGAAAATGATTCAGATATTACCTGATGAGTCACAAGGAAATGTCTTCACAGGCATTAGAAGGGACTGTGATCTTTATGCTAAATTCTTTGGATCATTGTTTACCTTCCCAGAATTCAAATCTGGAACCCTAAAAGGGAAACTAGCAACTTGTAGATTATGACTCAGATTTATCTGACGAGTTTAACAAGGATGGGGATTTGTGAACTCCCATTGCACCACATGTGACCTCCTTAAGGATGGCTAAGGTGATTTTCCTTGCAGGTATAGCTGATTTTTGGAGCTATGAGAGGAGTGATACACTTGTGAGAATGAGTGTAAACACGAGTGGAGAGAAGAGTGAAACACATGTGAGGTACACTAAACAGAATCACACACTCACAGTGAGGTAGAAAGAGAAACTACTTGTTATTTCTTTTCCAACCAAGTGAAATATGAGAACTCCTTCAGACGACGGCATACATTCCTTCTTTAAGGGGGAGATAAAAGCTTAAGAAATAGTTTGGAGGATTCCTCAACTAAGGGGGAGAAAATAGCAAGGAGGAAGAAAAAGATCCTAAAAATGTACACTACACCACACCATTGTTGTTTCTAACTACGGATCCTATTGTACGAGAGAGGTGGTAACACAAGGTGATTTCCTAGTAAGGGAAGAAGCAGTTAGGGAGTAGTACCATTGGTTTTTATCTGCGGATCCTATTGTACGGGAGAGGTGGTAAAACGAAGGTGATCTTCTTTAATCAGTTGATTCTCATAGGGGGAGAAGCAAGAGATATGGGCTTCTCAACAGGAAATGTGGTTGTACAAATGAAGATGGAACTACTTGAAGATATGTTCAGTCTAGAGGAACATCTACTTGGAATCTGGAAAATGTTTAATCTCATCCAGAACTTTTCTGCTATTTACTTTGCATGTATGTTTATATCTTTTTCTTATTTGTTAGTTGAAGTTATCCTCTAGGTATTTGTGTGTTATTGTCTAACAAACAAATAGGGGGAGATTGTAAGTCATATGTCATAGCCTATTTGTATATTCGAGGATTCAACTCAACTCAATAAGAATGTAATAAGTAAATAGTGGAACTACCATCAGAGAGATCTCGCAAAGTAATATCTGTCAAAGGATTCAGAGACAAGGTTCATCTACAGACTTGAGGAATTAATTCACTGGAAGAAGTTCAAGAAATTGATCATGCCTCAGTGATATAAGTCAAGATCGTGGATTTAATCAAGTGACAGAGATCTCGTCAGAGTATCAATTAATTACAAGGATTTAATCTGAAGAAAATCAAAGTGTCAAAGTCAAGATATGAAGAAACGTCACAGAAGTTAGTCACTCATGAACCAGACAGTACATCGAGTGTCAACGTTGAAGTGGTGGAATTGATTCATAATTTTCAGTGATTTTCAGAAGATTTGCAGAAGAATGGTTGATGCTCAAGACTAGAATTAATTCTCTATTAATTAATTAAGTCATCTAATTTAATTAAGAAAATAAATTATATCTGCGAAGAATAATTTATTTATTAATTGAATTAATTGATTAATTAATTCTAGGAATTTTCAGAAGTTTAATTGGATTAAATTCAAGCATTAAATCAGCAAGACAATTGAAAATGAACTAGCATGACAATCAGGATTGTCATACCGATTGTCATGCTAGGCCATATTCAATTGTCATACCGAAAGTTACTCTAGGAGGATGATTGTCTTGCTAGTTCATTCTGATTGTCATGCTAGTTCATTCTGATTGTCATGCTAGTTCATTCAGATTGTCTTGCTAGTTCATTCAATTGTCTCACCGAAAGTCTTGCCAGCTATAGGATTGTCATGCCAAGTCAATTCTATTCGTTTGTTGATTTAAAAAAGAAGCAGAGAAGCAGCAACTTATTATTAAGAACACAGAAGTCAAGAAACAAGGCAGAAAAGAAAATCAAGAAGAAATATTTCATCTTTTCATCTGCATACTTCAAGATTAAATTTCTAGATTGTAAAGTTAAATCCAATCCACTAGAAATCTTTATCTTACTCTTGTGTATCAATCTAGCGGATTAAAATCCCTAGAACTTAATCTCAAATCGCGTTTAGCATTTGATTCTAATTATTGCAAAAATAGAAAAAGTTCATGTCGAATTTATTCTAGATTTGTGATAATTGATTTGAGATTAATACCTTGTAATCGATACAGTTGTTGTAACACCTTTCAAGTTTAATAATATTTTTATTTAACTTGAATTTTGTTTCACATTTTTTATTCCGCATTTAATTCGATTATTCGGTACTGTTTGTATTCAACCCCCCCCTTCTACAAACACATTGGGACCTAACACTTTCCTTCTAATACTACCTAAACTAGCAGAATCAAAAGCATAGCCTATGAAATCTAGCATTGCAGAGACATCTTTATCAGTATGTGGCGTCATGGCATTATTCTCAGGCAACTTAAAGCAAGATTGTATATCATCACAATTAATACAATAGTCCTTACCTTTGAGAGAGAAGGCAATAGTCATATCTGTGGAGTTGAACTCTGCAGTTGTCCAAATTTCCTCAATCACTTCACAGTAGATGGTTGGGGCTTCCAGCATTGCATAGCTCAGTTTGCAGTTCTTGATGAAGTCCATCATCTTGTGATAATCAGAATGGGCTTCATTCTTTTCAACCAAGACTATGAAATTATTCTTTTCATAAACAAATCCTGTTTGAGACATAATTTTGACTACTGGTGCCATTGTTGTGAGTAGAGGTTGCAGAGAAAAACTTGAGAATTGAGAGAGAAAGAGAATGATAATTGCAAGAAAGCGTAAAGTGAAAATAAGAATTCAATTGGGCTTTTATACTTTCTTGAATTAAAATATAAATAAAATAATTAAATGATACTTTTAAGTAAGTGACAGCCGTTCAGGAATAAATAAAACTGTAGAAATTCTGAAAACTACCGTAAATACAAATACATACAACACTGTATATCTGTATCAACGGTTGAGTAAAAGAATCAACGGCTGTGACTCACTGACGTGACACATTAACGGATAAGGTAAATAGTTATCCGTTGATGAACAACACCATTTCATCCGTTGAAGGATAAAATTACCAGAAATGTATTTGTCTTTCAACGGATGACGAATATCCGTTGATAGAACAATTTTGGCTTTCAACGGATAGGGAATATCCGTGACAGGATAAGTCTTGATTAAAGCCAACTTTGTTCTTGCAGCAAATTTGTTAGGTCCCAATGTGTTTGTAGAAGGGGGGGTTGAATACAAACAGTACCGAATAATCGAATTAAATGCGGAATAAAAAATGTGAAACAAAATTCAAGTTAAATAAGAATATTATTAAACTTGAAAGGTGTTACAACAACTGTATCGATTACAAGGAATTAATCTCAAATTAATTATCACAAATTTAGAATAAATTCGACATGAACTTTTTCTATTTTTGCAATAATTAGAATCAAATGCTAAACGCGATTTGAGATTAAGTTCTAGGGATTTTAATCCGCTAGATTGTTACACAAGAGCAAGATAAAGATTTCTAGTGGATTGGATTTAACTTTACAATCTAGAAATTTAATCTTTAAGTATGCAGATGAAAAGATGAAATATTTCTTCTTGTTTTTCTTTTCTGCTTTGTTCTTGACTTCTGTGTTTTTCTCTTTTTGTTTTTTTTTTGAGTTGCTGCTTCTCTGCTTCTTTTTAATCAACAGCCGAATAGAATTGAATTGGCATGACAATCCTATAGCTGGCAAGACTTTCGGTAGGACAATGGATTGAACTAGGAAGACAATCTGAATGAACTGGCATGACAATCAGAATGAACTAGCAAGACAATCCTTCTCCTAGTGTAACTTTCGGTGAGACTATTGAAAATGGCCTAGCATGACAATCGGTATGACAATCCTGATTGTCATGCTAGTTCATTTTCAATTGTCTTGCTGATTTAATGCAGATTTTAATCCAATTTAAATTCTGAAAATTTCTAAAATTAATTCAGAATTAATTAATCAATTAATTCAATTAATAAATAAATTATTCTTCGCAGATATAATTTATTTTCTTAATTAAATTAGATGACTTAATTAATTAATAGAGAATTAATTCTAGTCTTCAACAGCACCCATCCTTCTGCAGATCTTCTGAAAATCACTGAAAATTATGAATCAATTCCACCACTTCAATGTTGACACTCGATGTACTGTCTGGTTCATGAGTGACTAACTTCCGTGACGTTTCTTCATGTCTTGACTTTGACACTTTGATTTTCTTCAGATTAAATCCTTGTAATTAATTGATACCCTGACGAGATCTCTGTCACTTGATTAAATCCACGATCTTGATTTATATCACTGAGGCATGATCAACTTCTTGAACTTCTTCCAGTGAATTACCTCCTCAAGTCTGTAGATGAACCTTGTTTCTGAATCCTTTGACAGATATTACTTTGCGAGATCTCTCTGACGGTCGATCCACTATTTACTTATTACATTCTTATTTGAGTTGAGTTGAATCCTCGAATATACAAATAGGCTATGACATATGACTTACAATCTCCCCCTATTTGTTTGTTAGACAATAACACACAAATACCTAGAGGATAACTCAACTAACAAATAAGAAAAAGATATAAACATACATGCAAAGTAAATAGCAGAAAAGTTCTGGATGAGATTTAACATTTTCCAGATTCCAAGTAGATGTTCCTCTAGACTGAACATATCTTCAAGTAGTTCCATCTTCATTTGTACAACCACATTTCCTGTTGAGAAGCCCATATCTCTTGCTTCTCCCCCTATGAGAATCAACTGATTAAAGAAGATCACCTTCGTTTTACCACCTCTCCTGTACAATAGGATCCGCAGATAAAAACCAATGGTACTCCCCTAACTGCTTCTTCCCTTACTAGGAAATCACCTTGTATTTACCACCTCTCCCGTACAATAGGATCCGTAGTTAGAAACAACAATGGTGTGGTGTAGTGTACATTTTTAGGATCTTTTTCTTCCTTCCTGTTATTTCTCCCCCTTAGTTGAGGAATCCTCCAAACTATTTCTTAAGCTTTTATCTCCCCCTTAAAGAAGGAATGTATGCCGTCATCTGAAGGAGTTCTCATATTTCACTTGGTTGGAAAAGAAATAACAAGTAGTTTCTCTTTCTTCCTCACTGTGAGTGTGTGATTATTGTAACACCCCCAGATCCGGGGTCGGGGATCCGGGTCGTCACGGTCTTTCTTTCCACAATATCACTTCACTTAATTAATAATAATAACCTTATGCTGTGACCCCACACTAACACACACCACAACCAGTTATAGTCTCAGAGATGAAATTTAAATAAGTACAAGTCTTTGAATCCACAATTTAAAAGTTATTACAACCCAAAATGATTTCTTGATAAATTTACAGTTAATTGCTATTATCTGCCACAAGTTATAATTATACATAATTGATTCTCAAAAGTAGATGGTCTGATCTACAATAGATCTACCTCTGCAGCTATAGCAGCTACAACATCAACGGGAAGACGCGGGACGCTTCGCACACGCTTGCGCTGGGTCTGCTGGAGTCTGGCCATCTTTCCTAACTGTTGTTGTGTGATGAAGAAATAAAGCAAGGGTGAGCAGCAAGCCCACCAAAATAATATGTATAATGATTTACAATATATGAGCCTTCTCATAGTACTCATGAAAGTCTTGGTCAAAAGAAATGAACCAAGTTTGATATCTTAATGCGATGAAGTCGCAAAATATTCAGTATATATACATATATACTTTTCAAAATCTTGGAAGTCCTCTTCCATGCATAATATACACAGAGTTCCAGTGTATAACTGTATAAAAATATCGTTGCAAGGTGATCTCATATATCTAACCTTGTCTCAACGTTTTTCTGAAAATCTTTGTCATGCATAAGATAATCATTAACTAGATATAAGTTTAAAAGATGAAGTTACAAGATACCCCAAAATACTTATATCTTTCCCAAATACTACTTGAACTACCCCCGTTCAAGTTATAATCAGTTTCAAAGGTTCATCACATAGATGAGACTACAAGACAAGATTTGAATAGATTCAATCTTTGAATATCATTATAAATAATGAAGTTACGAGATACTTCATTAAGTCCCGATATATAAATATATTCATATATATCTCCCATACATTTCCTGAAAACCTCTGTCATGTAAAGTATGAACAGAGTTGCAATATCCAATGAATTTGGAAGGAAAAGAATTTTGGCATAAACCAGATATCTTGCTGATCAGGCAAAGATACCAATAAGTAACCTTTTCTACTGTAGATGGATGAATTCCTCACCGGTCATCACCCTGGCCGCATTAGGACCTCGCGCTAGACCGTTACCCGGCCACTCACGCGTTGATGGACTGCCACCCAGCCACTTACACATTCATAGACCGTACCCCGGCCTGTCGCTTATGCCGACTCAAACAGATGGACTTACTTCCCGAATATTGGGCAAGTAATCAAATTGTTTTCTCAAAACAGCAACCATGTTGCGAATATAAAATACACCATAGAGCCGGATCCCTCAGGTTTTGAACGAGTATTTAAATCCCCTTTTAAAGGAAGATCTTAAATATAAAAATGAGTTTTGGGATCCGCTCTAACTTTTAAAAATCATTTTGAAGACTCGAAAACATTTTTAAGAATGTTTGGAGTAATGCTGATTTAATAAAATAAATCAGTCCCAATATGAAAGAAATATCTGAATATTATTATTTAAATAATATTCCCATAAAGAATAATTGAGGTAGAAGTTGGAAAACTTATACTTGAATGAATAGCAATTAATCAAAGATATACTTATACGAAAGTAATATCTTTACTTGAATATCAAAAGTAAGTTTGATTATCGAACATTATTCTTTAATAAAATAAAGAATATTAATAAATAGTAAGCGGAGTCATAATACCTCGAATGAATATTATAAACAATATTCATTAAATAAAATAAAGGAGTCATACATCCTCAAATGAATATCCAATTAATAATCACTAATAATATATACTAAGTCATAAGCCCTCGAATGAATATTCAAAATAATATTTATTAAATAAAATAAAGTTATCGAATAAACCTTATTCGATTAATAGTTTTGAAAACTATAACCATATATTTATATAAATATATATATTATACTCGGGATCCTCAACTCCCGGTTTTAGAAAATGTTTTCACCTTTGGGTCCCTATACTAAGGGTATATGCAAATTACTGCTATTCTCTAGTATAGGTATTATCAACTGAACCAACAGATATATATGGCAAGAATACGAAACAGGCATGCATATATATACCATATCAGCATGCTTCAATATATCGCAACATTTGCTAATTAACCAACATGCATCTATCGCAAGATAATGCATATACATATATTCATCACAACAACAGTATAACGGGTAGAAAACTTGCCTGAGCGACTGGGGGTTACGAATGGCTCGGGACGAGTCTGGTAACCTATAAACAACAAGTAAGTTGGAATTAAACCAAAGTCACTTGTAAATCTATACTTTAACTAACTTAGACTCTAACGCTTGTTTTGCGCTTACTGATTCTCTTAAGTCACTCGAGTACCCTCGGCTCCACCATTTTTAATAATTTAACCTTTACGAGTTTTAAGGCGATTCCTTCGCGAATGTCTTACCAACTTCCTAACACACTTACCATAAATGTTTCATACATTAATTAACCATTTTTGGTCTTTAACCTATGTTTCAAAGTAAGGCGAGGAGAAAAGTTTCGTTCGCGAAACGCCGTTACTTGAAACGGTCGTTTCTCCTAAACCGTGCATCGGAATCGAACGAACTACATATCAAAACGAAGCTCGTAACATGAGCTATCTAAACATGGCAGTGGTCATAATCTAGCAGGGGGTTCTCGGGTCCTAATATTATGCACAAAAACAGTCTAAAGAAAATCGGACGTTACGACGGCTATGTTTACGCGATTACCAATATTTAAACTACTCCAATTAACCACCAACCAACTCATAACCATCAATACAACAAAACTTCACCTAAACCATACCACATCAGTCCATAATCTCCAAGGTTTTCAACTCAAACAACCACAATCAAGACCTATGAACTATAATCAAGCTTCAATTACCAAAACACTTCCAAATCAAACCAAACTACTAATAATCACAATCCATGCTTCTCATTTCACAACACCAACCATTAAACTTACTAACAAATAAAGTAAAGGCTAGGGTTTGAAGTTTATACCTTCCTTTGGAGGTGTTAAGTTGCTAGGAAGCCTTAGGGAGCCTCCTACAAGCTTGATCTTTCCAAAGAAATCAAGAACACAAAGTTAGGCTTTGAAGTTTCTAAAAGTCCGATTTAAAGAACTGTAAAAATGAGGGTCTTACCATGATTATTTGGATGAGACTTGTGAACAAGAGTTGTAGGCCATCTCAATACCTTTCCAATGAGCTATAGAACACAATATTTGAGTGAGAAATGAAGGAGATACAGCAGTTTTAGTGTTCTGGTTCTGTTTTGGCCGAGAGCATGAAGAACAATGCCTTGGTTTCTTTTTGATTTTGATGAAAATGATTTTACTTGGCTTGGTTGCTTTGTTTTTGTGTTTGATTTAGTCAATTACCTTGTTGCCCTTGAATTTGTGTGGTTCTCATTCAACCACACCTCCTTCCTTCCCATGTCATGCTTGTGTCATCCTCATGATGTCATCCTCCCCTCCTTGTCCTCTTTCTATTGGTTGGATGACATCATCCCCACTAATCCCCTTGATTAACTTCCTAATCGTTTGCCTAATGACCGCTGATCTGTTATACGGTTCGCTTAACTTTCGTTTTCGTTTATCGTTTGAGGAATCATACCCGGGATCTTATTACTTAGCTTCCCTTAACCTTTCTCAATATATTGTATTCCTTTTATGATCCTCTCTTATAATCCTTTAATTTAAATCCTTTTTATCCTGTTACCTTATACTCAATTCTTTCCGTATCTATTGGATTTCCGGGAAAAATCAAAGTGTTCGGATTTGGATTCTGACGATCTTTACATACACTTATATCCCATATAAAGTACTAATAAAATCTCAGAATATCCATATCAGAACCCCTACATAGTGTGGCATGAAAAGTTTTCTCATTCAGCAAAAACACTATTCATAAGGGTTTCAAAAATTTCCCAAAAATTGGGGTTATTACAGTCTCCCCTCCTTAAAAGGATTCCGTCCCGGAATCAGATAGAAAATGAATAGGGATACTCTCTTAGCATTGCACTTTCTAACTCTCGAGTAAATTTTCCCACATTGTGGTTCTACCATCAAACTCTTACTAGTTTGATAACCCTTCTCCTAAGCACTCGTTCCCTTTTACTCTATACCCTTCCTGGTTGCTCCATATAGGTTACGTCTGGTTGCATGTCTATGCGCTCATATGCCCCTATTTGTCTGGCATCCGAATTACACTTCCTTAACATTGATACGTGGAACACGTTATGAACTTGCTACTTGTTCGGGGGTAGGGCTAGCTCATATGCTAACTTCCCAAACGTCTTAATATATCCAAGGGTCCAACAAATTGTAGACTTAGCTTTCCTTTCTTTCCGAACCTCATCAATCCTTTTCAAGGGTTTCCAAGGGGATACCTATAACATTACTAGGCCCCCTATTTCATACTCTTTGTCCTTTTTGAGTCAAATCAGCATACCTCTTATGTCCATCTTGGGTTACTACCAGCCGTCCTCTGATTAGATCTATCATATCCTTGGTCCTTTAGACCACTGCTGGTCCGAGCATCTTGCGCTCTACAACTTCATCCTAACATAAGGGAGATCGATATTGTCTTCCCTCAAGGATCTCATAAGGCGATATCTCAATACTGACATATGATCTATTGTCGTAAGAAAACTCAATCCGTGTTAAGTGATCATTCCAATTTTTTTCAAGTCTATTGCACAGACTCTCATTATAGCTTTTAGCATTAGAGCTTTTGCTTCTCAATACTCATTCTTTTCCAGTTCGTAATCGCTACTACTTTCCGTTCCTAATATTATACTGGTTATACTTTTGCTCGTTAGCGTTCTATAACCTTTTAATAACCACATCAACCTTAGTATCACGAATGTGTTTCCATTCCGAATACTACCACAACTTTATTACTCCTTTTTCAGCTGTTTCTATTTCCCAAAGTTTGATCAATCATATAGAAGTAAAGGAATTTGTTGAGAGATCACTATGATCATGAACACTTGTTATCTCGCATAGTTAGTACAGAAGGTGGCCAGCCTTTAGTACTTGACAAGCAATTAAACAATAGTTGGTATCCTACTAGGCTTCTATCACACAGATAGACAGTCATTCGGCAATACCTCCCCTTCTGGAAGGGTTGTTCTTCTCAAATTACATGAAATGAAAAGAAGAGAAAAGAACGAACTGAAGAGAATTATATATATATAAAAAAATATACTGCCACAAAATATCTGGCTTGGAACCTACCTCTGAACTATAGAGGTTTGTCATAGGAGAACAAAACATATATGTATTTATATCAACATCAAGTATTATAGCATCCTATTTCACATGCCTAAATATTTCTATTCCGTTCATCATTCTATGGACCCATGCTCTTCCTCGAGCTTATACACAATCACCTTTGAAACTCCCTCGACATCGAAAATCGAATCTGGGATCTCATTCTATACATCATCGCTACTAGAATTCTATGCTTGCACCGCAACCTTCCTCGTATAATAATACGACTCTCTATTGATAAGAAAGAATAATAATTCACTAGGTAGATACTCTACTTAATTAGTCTATCAATGATAACTTATACACTACCACGACCCGATTAGTGGTACTCAATCTCAACACCCATTCCAATACAACTCTCACGGTTGTAATCAGCTCATTACTCGCAGAATCATTGCTGCCTTACTATGGTCCACCACTGACCTACTGTCGTCATTCACTTTTCCATAAAATCTTAATATCTAACCATACGGAGTCCATACATCTCGTATCTAATTCTCCTAAGGAGTTAACATAACCACCAATCACAATTCATGAAGAACACTCCAAACTCTGACGTACTTTCATGACATGAAGTAGATAAAATTGCAGAAGAGTTTCAATCAAAGCAACGATAGCAGGTTAATACCATTCTTAGTCATATGCCTTAAATAGAAGACTTAACTCAAAGGTTCGTTTAGTCCTTTTTGAAACATGGTCCTGGATTATTCTCAAGATAGTACCTCCTAAGATAGATAGCCTGTTCCTGGCGATTACACGAATTAAACCTTTACCAACTACTATTACGGTTGGGTATTGCACAGTCATCAGAAGGAATGTCAATCTTCCAAACCATAATTCAACCTTCACATTTTTAACCATCATCACTGTTTTCTTTTGGCACACGCGCCTATAATTATCCACTTACCTTTAAAGTGTCGGCCACCTCTTTGGCCTTTCCTGATAGTAAAATTTCCTTACAGTCAATGTCATTTTAACCACCTCCAAATAAATTTTCTACCTTATTTCCGATCACTGCTTGAGTGAAGATGTTTTCCTTAAAATCAGATGGGAAAGAAAAGAAAAAAAAAATATCACCATTTTTCCATAAGTTATTGCCTCAATCTTTAGAGGCTAATCACTGTCAAGACTGACTCTCAATCATACTTAGAACATTTTTTATCTTAAGTCCTAATTGCCCTGAACAATTTCGACCATTACTGGTTCGATCCATACTTTCTCGTGGTTTAACACGTGCCCCACTTGGCATCATTATAATTATGTCATATTTCCTTTATCAACATTTTTATTCTTGAGAATTTCGAATATTTCCTTTCTCCTTGTAAAACCTCAAAGGTTATCCTTCAATCGTTCCTCCTGTATTCCCTATATACAGGGCATATCAAAATACCATTTACTAATACTAGAACCATTGTCTATATACTTCTGAAAAATTTCTCCACTGATCTTTAAAGGTTATTATTACCTTAATCCTTTTCAATTCATACTGTCAAAACTCATACTATCCCTATTAAGGGTGAAATGCCAACCTTTATGCATTCCCCTAGGATTCGTTTTAAGTTACCGATGTTCTATCATTAATTCCACCTTTAAAAAGGTACAAGCATCCTTCCATGGATAAATAAAGTCATATATCCCTGATAAGGGTATCTTATTCAATCATTTCCACCTCGATAGTCTATACCGAATTTCACAATAGCATTCTTATTCAAGTTAAGGTCAATCCACATGGCCTCCAAAAGATAACAACGGTTATCCGCTTGTCTTGCCTAATTTGGTAACGATAACAAGGATGTTCTGGAAGATATTGGTCGTGTTCAACGTGAACTTCTTCTTAATAATTCCTTATTTACTTTTGTTGTTTATCTCAACAGTCACCTCAATATTGGGATATCTTTCATACCTGGCGTCTCCCTTTCTGGGTATCAAGCCACCGGTCTTACATTTCACCTTCTTGAAGGTCACTTCCTTCATCCAATTTTTCCTAATTTCTTACTTCCTTATCCCCATAGTCTATCCGCGTCTCATTATTTATCCTTCGAATTATCTCAAGGTTTCCTCGAATCCTCCCAACTTACAGGGGATAACTATATGTATCTCTTATGCCCTCAACCATCAATTTTAACTTAAGGTGAATCACCCTCATCCTGACGAATGCATACTTTTCTATTTCTATTGCTACGAGTCGTTAGGGTTTCCTCATACCCAACTCCCTTATCATACCTCAAACTCTATTGCCATTATATTCCTTTCCACTTCAATTTCTTTCTTTTTTTTTCCTTTCTCTTATCATTATTTCATGAACCAACACAACATAAGCATTGATTTCAACATCCTGTCATTCTGGATTCGTGCCCTTAGAACGAATCTTGACAACTTTTACAACTTAAATTCACAATTCATCATACTCGTCTGCCTTTGTTCTGGCTCTAAAGCTTTTACACTCTCTCCATAACCTTGGGAATTACTTTCCCGAAAACAATTGGCTGAACTTTAATCAGTTTATCATAACCTCTGGCTCCGTTCCTTTCTTGGTCTTTCACCAGCGGGTGGTCTCTCTCTTAGGAGGGTAAGTGACAAAAACAGTCTTTTGTGATTCGTCAATCATTTAGAATCTCAAATAATTCCTATATTTCCTTTAGCCAGGCTCTTGCTTCGGCTGGGTCAGCTTGTTCCATGGAACTCTGAGAGCTTAGCGACTTAAAGGTCCTGAAAGAATTTCTCACCGCACTGTCTCCTCAGGGTGGTGGTTGGGGATAATAGTCTAAGTTCTTTTTAGACAGGTCCATGAATTGCCGTATAGGAGTACCGTCTCGGGTCTCCTTTCCTTACTCGACTTTCTGTTTCCTTAGTATGAAATGTTTCATCCTACTCCCCATAATTGGGGTCATCTTTTAATTTAAAATCCTCATTTTCCACTCCATTATGTCATGGGTTCCTTCTATCTTGATGGCGACCTCCCTGACTATCACGTTCAGGGTTTACTCTAAATCTTATTCCTCAAACTATGGCTCTTATCTAAGTTCTCATCCTTACGCTCTTGAACTTTCGGAACCCAAATTCTATAGGAATACCTCATTATTCCCTTACCATCTTTCTCGATATTAATCTTTTATCTAATTGTTGGCTCCCTGCCTTCATTCATAACTTTTTCTGGCACAATATGATCTTTTCCAATAATTCGGGCTGTATTGCAATCTCAAACAGCTTTTCGGTACCGGCTCCGGTTACCTTCACTACTATTTCCATTTTCTCAAAATCTCTTATAAACTCTCCAAAAGACATTATCATCTTGAGTCTCTCCTTTTTACTAAGGGCATCAGCCACCATATTGGCTTTCCCCGAATGATAAAGAATCTCCCAATCATAATTCTTGATTAGCTCTAACCGCCTCCTCTGGCGTATGTTGAGCTCTTTCTACGTAAGAATGTACTAGAGCACTTATGGCTTAGGTAATTCTCGCACTTCTCTCCATACAAGTAGTGCCTCCAATCTTTAGGGTAAAACTATTGCCACGAGCCTAAGCTCATGGACGGGGATATTGAATTTCATATTACCTTAATTGTCTTGACGCAGACGCGATTATCTTGCTGTGCTAAGAAGCACCCTAATTCCCTTATGCGAAGCGTCACTTACAAATCACAAAATCTCCTTTTTCCATCCGGCAACGCCAGCATAGGGGCCATCACCAACCTCTGCTTCAGTTCTTGAAAGCTGTTCTCGCATTTCTCTGTCCATTCGAACTTCTCAGTCTTACGAGTAAGCCGCGTTAAAGGGGCTACTATCTTTACAACTTGAACGAACCTCCGGTAGTGACCGGCCAATCCTACCTCTGGTAGTTGCCCTAACCATGGTCATCAATTCCTCAGTGGTCCTTTATTCATTCTTGTCAGGATCCTCCATGGGATCCTCCTCAGCAACTATCCCTTCTAGGACAACATCCTCAACCGCTACATCCTCAATATCAACATCATCTGATCCCGCGTTAGGACGCTCTATCGGATCCATAATCTGATCTCCAATAAGTAATAAAACATCATCGCGTTGTTGCTCCTCAACTTCAGGGTTCGGAGTCCCGCTACCATATACGATAACGAACTACGCTTCTATCGCTACATTTATAAGGGTTCCCATAAGGGTTTTAACTGCCAGTACTACGTTAGGTAGTCCGACTATGAACTTGGCAAGAGTTCTTATTATCTTAGTGAACTTATTATCTTAACGTCCCATCATCTCTGAGGTTTATAACGCTTGGCTCTGATACCATTTCTGTAACACCCCCCGATCCGGGTCGTCACGGTCTTTCTTTCCACAATATCACTTCACTTAATTAATAATAATAACCTTATGCTGTGACCCCACACTAACACACGCCACAACCCGTTATAGTCTCAGAGATGAAATTTAAATAAGTACAAGTCTTTGAATCCACAATTTAAAAGTTATTACAACCCAAAATGATTTCTTGATAAATTTACAGTTAATTGCTATTATCTGCCACAAGTTATAATTATACATAATTGATTCTCAAAAGTAGATGGTCTGATCTACAATAGATCTACCTCTGCAGCTATAGCAGCTACAACATCAACGGGAAGACGCGGGACGCTTCGCACACGCTTGCGCTGGGTCTGCTGGAGTCTGGCCATCTTTCCTAACTGTTGTTGTGTGATGAAGAAATAAAGCAAGGGTGAGCAGCAAGCCCACCAAAATAATATGTATAATGATTTACAATATATGAGCCTTCTCATAGTACTCATGAAAGTCTTGGTCAAAAGAAATGAACCAAGTTTGATATCTTAATGCGATGAAGTCGCAAAATATTCAGTATATATACATATATACTTTTCAAAATCTTGGAAGTCCTCTTCCATGCATAATATACACAGAGTTCCAGTGTATAACTGTATAAAAATATCGTTGCAAGGTGACCTCATTTATCTAACCTTGTCTCAACATTTTTCTGAAAATCTTTGTCATGCATAAGATAATCATTAACTAGATATAAGTTTAAAAGATGAAGTTACAAGATACCCCAAAATACTTATATCTTTCCCAAATACTACTTGAACTACCCCCGTTCAAGTTATAATCAGTTTCAAAGGTTCATCACATAGATGAGACTACAAGACAAGATTTGAATAGATTCAATCTTTGAATATCATTATAAATAATGAAGTTACGAGATACTTCATTAAGTCCCGATATATAAATATATTCATATATATCTCCCATACATTTCCTGAAAACCTCTGTCATGTAAAGTATGAACAGAGTTGCAATATCCAATGAATTTGGAAGGAAAAGAATTTTGGCATAAACCAGATATCTTGCTGATCAGGCAAAGATACCAATAAGTAACCTTTTCTACTGTAGATGGATGAATTCCTCACCGGTCATCACCCTGGCCGTATTAGGACCTCGCGCTAGACCGTTACCCGGCCACTCACGCGTTGATGGACTGCCACCCAGCCACTTACACATTCATAGACCGTACCCCGGCCTGTCGCTTATGCCGACTCAAACAGATGGACTTACTTCCCGAACATTGGGCAAGTAATCAAATTGTTTTCTCAAAACAGCAACCATGTTGCGAATATAAAATACACCATAGAGCCGGATCCCTCAGGTTTTGAACGAGTATTTAAATCCCCTTTTAAAGGAAGATCTTAAATATAAAAATGAGTTTTGGGATCCGCTCTAACTTTTAAAAATCATTTTGAAGACTCGAAAACATTTTTAAGAATGTTTGGAGTAATGCTGATTTAATAAAATAAATCAGTCCCAATATGAAAGAAATATCTGAATATTATTATTTAAATAATATTCCCATAAAGAATAATTGAGGTAGAAGTTGGAAAACTTATACTTGAATGAATAGCAATTAATCAAAGATATACTTATACGAAAGTAATATCTTTACTTGAATATCAAAAGTAAGTTTGATTATCGAACATTATTATTTAATAAAATAAAGAATATTAATAAATAGTAAGCGGAGTCATAATACCTCGAATGAATATTATAAACAATATTCATTAAATAAAATAAAGGAGTCATACATCCTCAAATGAATATCCAATTAATAATCACTAATAATATATACTGAGTCATAAGCCCTCGAATGAATATTCAAAATAATATTCATTAAATAAAATAAAGTTATTGAATAAACCTTATTCGATTAATAGTTTTGAAAACTATAACCATATATTTATATAAATATATATATTATACTCGGGATCCTCGACTCCCGGTTTTAGAAAATGTTTTCACCTTTGGGTCCCTATACTAAGGGTATATGCAAATTACTGCTATTCTCTAGTATAGGTATTATCAACTGAACCAACAGATATATATGGCAAGAATACGAAACAGGCATGCATATATATACCATATCAGCATGCTTCAATATATCGCAACATTTGCTAATTAACCAACATGCATCTATCGCAAGATAATGCATATACATATATTCATCACAACAACAGTATAACGGGTAGAAAACTTGCCTGAGCGACTGGGGGTTACGAATGGCTCGGGACGAGTCTGGTAACCTATAAACAACAAGTAAGTTGGAATTAAACCAAAGTCACTTGTAAATCTATACTTTAACTAACTTAGACTCTAACGCTTGTTTTGCACTTACTGATTCTCTTAAGTCACTCGAGTACCCTCGGCTCCACCATTTTTAATAATTTAACCTTTACGAGTTTTAAGGCGATTCCTTCGCGAGTGTCTTACCAACTTCCTAACACACTTACCATAAATGTTTCATACATTAATTAACCATTTTTGGTCTTTAACCTATGTTTCAAAGTAAGGCGAGGAGAAAAGTTTCGTTCGCGAAACGCCGTTACTTGAAACGGTCGTTTCTCCTAAACCGTGCATCGGAATCGAACGAACTACATATCAAAACGAAGCTCGTAACATGAGCTATCTAAACATGGCAGTGGTCATAATCTAGCAGGGGGTTCTCGGGTCCTAATATTATGCACAAAAACAGTCTAAAGAAAATCGGACGTTACGACGGCTATGTTTACGCGATTACCAATGTTTAAACTACTCCAATTAACCACCAACCAACTCATAACCATCAATACAACAAAACTTCACCTAAACCATACCACATCAGTCCATAATCTCCAAGGTTTTCAACTCAAACAACCACAATCAAGACCTATGAACTATAATCAAGCTTCAATTACCAAAACACTTCCAAATCAAACCAAACTACTAATAATCACAATCCATGCTTCTCATTTCACAACACCAACCATTAAACTTACTAACAAATAAAGTAAAGGCTAGAGTTTGAAGTTTATACCTTCCTTGGGAGGTGTTAAGTTTCTAGGAAGCCTTAGGGAGCCTCCTACAAGCTTGATCTTTCCAAAGAAATCAAGAACACAAAGTTAGGCTTTGAAGTTTCTAAAAGTCCGATTTAAAGAACTGTAAAAATGAGGGTCTTACCATGATTATTTGGATGAGACTTGTGAACAAGAGTTGTAGGCCATCTCAATACCTTTCCAATGAGCTATAGAACACAATATTTGAGTGAGAAATGAAGGAGATACAGCAGTTTTAGTGTTCTGGTTCTGTTTTGGCCGAGAGCATGAAGAACAATGCCTTGGTTTCTTTTTGATTTTGATGAAAATGATTTTACTTGGCTTGGTTGCTTTGTTTTTGTGTTTGATTTAGTCAATTACCTTGTTGCCCTTGAATTTGTGTGGTTCTCATTCAACCACACCTCCTTCCTTCCCATGTCATGCTTGTGTCATCCTCATGATGTCATCCTTCCCTCCTTGTCCTCTTTCTATTGGTTGGATGACATCATCCCCACTAATCCCCTTGATTAACTTCCTAATCGTTTGCTTAATGACCGCTGATCTGTTATACGGTTCGCTTAACTTTCGTTTTCGTTTATCGTTTGAGGAATCATACCCGGGATCTTATTACTTAGCTTCCCTTAACCTTTCTCAATATATTGTATTCCTTTTATGATCCTCTCTTATAATCCTTTAATTTAAATCTTTTTTATCCTGTTACCTTATACTCAATTCTTTCCGTATCTATTGGATTTCCGGGAAAAATCAAAGTGTTCGGATTTGGATTCTGACGATCTTTACATACACTTATATCCCATATAAAGTACTAATAAAATCTCAGAATATCCATATCAGAACCCCTACATAGTGTGGCATGAAAAGTTTTCTCATTCAGCAAAAACACTATTCATAAGGGTTTCAAAAATTTCCCAAAAATTGGGGTTATTACAATTATGTTTTAGTGTACCTCACATGTGTTTCACTCTTCTCTCCACTCGTGTTTACACTCATTCTCACAAGTGTATCACTCCTCTCATAGCTCCAAAAATCAGCTATACCTGCAAGGAAAATCACCTTAGCCATCCTTAAGGAGGTCACAGGTGGTGCAATGGGAGTTCACAAATCCCCATCCTTGTTAAACTCGTCAGATAAATCTGAGTCATAATCTACAAGTTGCTAGTTTCCCTTTTAGGGTTCCAGATTTGAATTCTGGGAAGGTAAACAATGATCCAACGAATTTAGCATAAAGATCAAAGTTCCCTTCTAATGTCTGTGAAGACATTTCCTTGTGACTTATCAGGTAATATCTGAATCATTGTCAATAAGTTGCCGATCTGCACCTATGTCAGATCCACTATCCGCAGATGCATCCAGGGGATTTAAGCCTGGGGAGGTAGATACTGACCACTGACATATGGCTTTTGGATCAGTATCCTCTCCTAACACCTGTAAAGGCAATTGGTCCACTAACGAACCTTGAACAATCGAATCTGACCTTAAAATGGTCGAAACTCTTGTTTCCGTCAACTCATCCTTTGTGTGTGTAACCTCTTCTTGTGCATCAAGAATTGTTTATGTTTGAAGTGGTGACACTACATCGGATACCTTGGCTGACAGGCAAAATTCAATAGACGCACCCTGTTGAGAGAATGAATCTAGTAACTGTTTTTGTGCCTTTTCAGCCATTACATCTTTTTGAGAAGATGTATGGGGGCTAGCAGTTGTCTCGGTTTAAATACTACTCATCTATGTAGGAGACAGAGCTACTGGGTTGACTACAGAACCTTCCTTATGTGGTGCACTAAGGCACTATCTCCCTCATGCTCATTCATACTACATTTAGTGGTAAGAGAGTGTTGGTTGGTTCTGTTTCTGTGTTTGTCTTTACAGTCTGGGATAGACGTTATGGGTTTTCAACCTCATGACTGTCAATGAAAGAAAGCCATTGGAGACTGAACCTGTAACACAGAATATATGGTAATAGAGAGAAAATGATTTACAATAGTGATTTCAAAAGATTTTACATGAAATAAGAAATCACTAATGTAGAAAGAAGTTTGATTTTGTTTTTCAATATGAATGAGTTTTTGATAAAACATTGATCACTTAGGGTAAAGTCTAAGTAATTCTCATTCATGTCAAAAGCTTACAAATATCTGCAACATAATGTTAACAACATATCATTGACCGATACTTGTCAAGTACTTTAGATACTAATTGTTATGTTGCATAAACAATATACCACTGCACATATAAAACAATATGATTGTGCTTAGTGATAAGATAGTTATAAATATGACGACTCTACTTATTCATATAAAACTGTAACTGCAGTTAGAGTGCCATACCATGTCCTTGACGATTGCTTGAGCAGTATACTAGTTCATACCAACCTGAAGTGAGATTGTGAGGAAGAGATTGCATAGTCCAATAGATCTGCAGCTGCAAAGTCCATGAACTGTGGTGCACTGACTTCCTCTTTTAACTCACCAATCAGGAGTACACTTGTACACATCTTACTAGAGTACAATTCCAAGTGTAATGTGCAGCAGGTGCCTGATATGTCGTAATATTCTCAAGTCTCGTCACTGGTGCTGTATGTTAGATACTGCTTCCTGATAATAACCTAGCACAATATACAAAATTACAATGATAACATTCCCAGCTTGCAAACAGCCATATCCCTCAGATAAACCTTTGTTGTTATCTCCAAAGGTAACCAGGGGGCCAGCTTTCTCAACCACATTTGATAGCAGGGCTCTATCTCCGGTCATATGTCTTGATGATCCACTGTCAAGAATCCACACTACCGGTTATACTTGTTTAATGCCCTGCACTACAAAAGGATTAGACCTTCTTCGGAACCCAAACTTGGTTGGGCCCGGCATACTTGTAGAACTGTCCTTTGTCAGGCAAAACAACATTTTTAATTTTAACGATCTCAACATCCTCAATGACTGAACATTTGACCTTGTAAATAGCCTTAACAAATTTCTGTTTAAGCTTAGGCACAAATGTCTCCTTTCTAGCCTTAGAAGGACTAGCAGTCTTAGACCTATCATGCTTCTTGTTATTCACATGCTGACGAGGAGTAGTCTTATCATTAGACACATGCTTACCATTAAAATAAGCATACATCATATTAAAAGCACAAGACATACAATTAGCAACACCACATGCTTTATGAGAGTGATTAACAGCAGGCAATTTATGCATGGTAGACATTGCATTATTGTTATCCAACTCATGTGTGTCTGAGTTAGTCTCAGTTGCTTTCACAACTTTGACTGGAACTTTCGACTCACTTGACTTGGAAACAATCTTCTCATAAGCATGATCCTCAGCACGTATTTCTTCTTGAATAACAGAAGAGGTCGCATCAAATGGTTCAGCAATTGATGCTTTATAGAGGGGTTCATCAACACCCTTAAGCACATGTGGTACTTCCCTCCCTTTAGCACAGACATGAGGAGGGGAGTTTATGCCTAATTCTCCAATAGCAGCATTGTAATCATAACCTATTCCAGATGTTTGATTAACAGCTTGCTTACTGTAGAACTCTTTAGCCTTCGAACAAGAATTGAAGTAGGCTTTAACCTTAGTCTCAAGACCGGTGATCTTGTCTTTGAGAATAGTTTCGAGTTTTCTATAACAGTCAACTCTATTCTCTAGAAAAGATACCTGTTCTTTTAATTTGTCTTGATTAATGTGCACAAGTCTTAATTCATTGACCTCTTTCTCAAGGTCTGTGATCTATAAACTTAACAGTTCATTATCACGACGTGCACAATCTAAGTTACCTCTTAGATGATAAACCATTTCAGCATCAGAAAGTTTTACCTCTATTCTTGATGATGAAGCTTTTCCATCAATAGCCATAAGAGCAAGATTCCCTTCTTCTTCATCTTCACTATCAGTATCATCCCAGCTTCTTCCCTTTGCTAGATAAGCCCTTTCAGAGTAACTCTTCTGATTGGAATCATAAGAGTTCTTCCTTACTTGCTTTGGCTTCCTGCATTCTGTGGCAAAGTGTCCCAACTCATTGCAGTTATAGCATCTAATGGTGCTCCGATCAACCATCCCTATTTTATATCCACCACTGCTGGTGTTAGAGGATGAAGATCCACCTTTCTGGAATTTATTGTAGTTGGACTTGTACTTAAGCTTGGGATTCCTCTTGAATCTGACATGGGAGAATCTCTTGACAATTTGGGCCATTGACTCGTCTTCCAATTGCTCCAGCTCTTCCAAGGAATAAAAATCATCACTTGATTGATTTGTAGTAGGAGGATCATATTCTGCTACTAACTTATTTTCCTCACCCTTGGAAAACTGTACCATTCTTTCTAACTGTTGAGATTGTTGTTGTTGTTGACCTTCAGCTACAAGTGCATTAGATGTGCTGACCATTCTATCCTTCCCGTAGACTTCCTTCTGTTGAATCTGCTCCAACTCATAGGTTTTTAACACTCCATAGAGCCTGTCCAAAGAAATCTCACTCAGATCTCTAGCTTCTCTAATGGCAGTGATTCTATGTTCAAGATGAGCTGGCAGTGTTAAAAGGAACTTTTTGTTGACCTCCCTGATTGAATAATACTTTCCATTGATGTTCAGGTTGTTGATCAACGCATTGTACCTCTCAAACACTTCAGTAATTCCTTCTCCTGGATTTGATTTGAAATGTTCATATTCAGAGGTTAGGATTTCCAACTTGTTCTCCCTAACTTCCTCTGTGCCTTCATTAATCACCTCAATAGTTTCCCACATGTGTTTGGAATTTTTACAGTTCATCACATGTCTGTTCATCAAGGGATCAAGGGAATCAATTAATATTAATTGAAGGCTGGCATCCAAGGAGGCTTCTTCCTTCTCAGCAGGAGTAAAATCTTCAGGCTCTTTTGGATAGGTTCTAGCTTCAGTAGTCACCACACCATCTATTATTACCTCCGGTTCAATAACCATCGGAGTTTTTATACCCTTCTTTAACAAGTTTGAATATTTGGGATTTGCAACTTGTAAAAATAATAGCATCTTCTTCTTCCACATGATATAATTCTCTTTATCAAATTGTGGAATTTTAACGGTTCCAACTTTATGTGAAGTCATTATGAATTTTTGAATAAATAAAAATTCAAGGAGTTGAAAAATCACAAAAGTCTAGGATCTTGATTTGTTCGTTAATCAGAAGGCTCTGATACCAATTGTTAGGTCCCAATGTGTTTGTAGAAGGGGGGGTTGAATACAAACAGTACCGAATAATCAAATTAAATGCGGAATAAAAAATGTGAAATAAAATTCAAGTTAAATAAGAATATTATTAAACTTGAAAGGTGTTACAACAACTGTATCGATTACAAGGAATTAATCTCAAATTAATTATCACAAATTTAGAATAAATTCGACATGAACTTTATCTATTTTTGCAATAATTAGAATCAAATGCTAAACGCGATTTGAGATTAAGTTCTAGGGATTTTAATCCGCTAGATTGTTACACAAGAGCAAGATAAAGATTTCTAGTGGATTGGATTTAACTTTACAATCTAGAAATTTAATCTTTAAGTATGCAGATGAAAAGATGAAATATTTCTTCTTGTTTTTCTTTTCTGCTTTGTTCTTGACTTCTGTGTTTTTCTCTTTTTTGTTTTTTTTTTTGAGTTGCTGCTTCTCTGCTTCTTTTTAATCAACAGCCGAATAGAATTGAATTGGCATGACAATCCTATAGCTGGCAAGACTTTCGGTAGGACAATGGATTGAACTAGCAAGACAATCTGAATGAACTGGCATGACAATCAGAATGAACTAGCAAGACAATCCTTCTCCTAGTGTAACTTTCGGTGAGACTATTGAAAATGGCCTAGCATGACAATCGGTATGACAATCCTGATTGTCATGCTAGTTCATTTTCAATTGTCTTGCTGATTTAATGCAGATTTTAATCCAATTTAAATTCTGAAAATTCCTAAAATTAATTCAGAATTAATTAATCAATTAATTCAATTAATAAATAAATTATTCTTCGCAGATATAATTTATTTTCTTAATTAAATTAGATGACTTAATTAATTAATAGAGAATTAATTCTAGTCTTCAACAACACCCATCCTTCTGCAGATCTTCTGAAAATCACTGAAAATTATGAATCAATTCCACCACTTCAATGTTGACACTCGATGTACTGTCTGGTTCATGAGTGACTAACTTCCGTGACGTTTCTTCATGTCTTGACTTTGACACTTTGATTTTCTTCAGATTAAATCCTTGTAATTAATTGATACACTGACGAGATCTTTGTCACTTGATTAAATCCACGATCTTGATTTATATCACTGAGGCATGATCAACTTCTTGAACTTCTTCCAGTGAATTACCTCCTCAAGTCTGTAGATAAACCTTGTTTCTGAATCCTTTGACAGATATTACTTTGCGAGATCTCTCTGACGGTCGATCCACTATTTACTTATTACATTCTTATTTGAGTTGAGTTGAATCCTCGAATATACAAATAGGCTATGACATATGACTTACAAAATTCATTTCAGGCTACAAGACAGATTATATAGATGACATAGATTATGAATAGTTGAGCATACCTAACTCACTTACTAATCTTGTGAATGTTGATTCATCAAGTGGCTTGGTAAATATGTATGCAATCTATTTTTCACTTGGAACAAAATGAAGTTCCACTGTACCTTTCATCACATGTTCCCTAATGAAGTGGTACTTGATATCAATGTGCTTGGTTCTTGAGTGCTGCACTGGATTTTCAGTAATGGCAATGGCACTCGTGTTGTCACAAAATATTGGAATTTTGTCAACAGTCATACCATAGTCAAATAATTGGTTCCTCATCCATAGTATTTGTGCACAGCAACTACCAGCAGCAATGTACTCAGCTTCAGCTGTTGATGTGGAAACAGAATTCTGCTTCTTGCTGAACCATGATACAAGCCTGTTCCCTAGAAATTAACAGGTGCATGTTGTGCTTTTCCTGTCTATTTTGCAGCCTGCATAATCTGCATCTGAGTAGCCAATTAGATCAAAACCAGACTCTCTAGGGTACCAAATTCCTAGATTTGGAGTCCCCTTGAGATATCTAAAAATTCTTTTAATAGCCACTAAGTGAGATTCTTTAGGGTCAGCTTGAAATCTAGCACAAAGACATGTAGAAAACATAATATCAGGTCTACTGGCAGTTAAATATAAAAGTGAGCCAACCATGCCTCTATAACTTGTAATATCCACAGACTTTTCAGCCTTGTTTAATTCAAGCTTGGTGGCAGTGGCCATGGGAGTTTTTGCAGGTGAACAATCCATTAAGTCAAACTTCTTTAAAAGATCATAAATATATTTAGTTTGACTAATGAAAATTCCACCACTAACTTGTTTAACTTGTAAACCAAGAAAGTAAGTTAGCTCTCCCATCATGCTCATTTCATATTTACTTTGCATTAATTTAGCAAACTTTTTACAAAGTTTATCATCTGTAGATCCAAATATAATATCATCTACATAAATTTGTACAAGTATCTTAGAGCCATTAACATTTCTAAAGAAGAGAGTTTTGTCAACAGTACCTCTTGTGAAGTGATTATCTAGAAGGAACTTTGATAAAGTCTCATACCAGGCTCTAGGTGCTTGCTTTATTCCATAGAGTGCTTTCAACAAATAATACACATGGTCTGGAAAATTTGGATCTTCAAAACCTGGAGGTTGGCTTACATAAACTTCTTCCTCCAATTCCCCATTTAGAAATGCACTCTTGACATCCATCTGATAGACTTTGAAATTGGCATTAGCTGCATAGGCTAGAAAGATTCTGATGGCTTCAAGTCTGGCAACTGGAGCAAATGTTTCATCAAAATCTATTCCCTCTTGTTGAGAGTAGCCTTTAGCAACCAATCTGGCTTTATTCCTTATGACAATGCCATTTTCATCCATCTTGTTTCTGAATACCCATTTTGTGTCAATAGAACTCTTGTTCTTTGGCTTGGGTACCAGCTTCCATACTTTGTTCCTCTCAAATTGGTTTAGCTCCTCTTGCATTGCTAAAATCCAATCTGGATCCAAAAGAGCTTCTTCCACTCGCTTAGGTTCCTCCTGTGATAGAAAGCTACTATACAGACATTCATCTTGAGTAGCCCTTCTAGTTTGTACTTTTGATGTAGCATCACCAATGATCAGTTCAAAAGGGTGATTCTTGATCCATTTCCTTTGAGGTGGTAGATTAGCCCTTGATGAGGTTGCCTCAGTATTGTCATGATGTGAGATAAATTGTTGATTTGTTGAAACTCCCCCTGAGTTGTTGATCCTTTGGAAGGAATTGGGAGTTCTATCAACTGATGAGGTGAATTGATTATCCGTTGACAGACTATGATCAACGGATGCTTCGTTATGAACTTTAACGGATGATGCACTTTGTCTTTCAACGGATGCTGCATTGCTTCTTTCAACGGAAGCTGAATTATGACTTTCAACGGATGCAGCATTCTGTGCATTATCCAAAGGCAGACTCTAGTTTCTTCTTGAGATGCCTTCTTCATCATTCTCATCTTCACTATCATCACAATATATCTCAATATTGTCAAATTTGAGTCCTTCATGATGTCCCTCATCTGTTAGTCCATCAATCTTTTTATCATCAAACACAATATGTACAGATTCCATGACAATGTTGGTTCTTAGATTGTAGACCCTATATGATTTTCCAGCAGAATAACCAACAAATATTCCTTCATCAGCCTATGCATCAAACTTTCCTTTGTGATCAGATTGATTCCTTAAGATGTAGCATTTGCAACCAAAGACATGTAGAAAGTTTAAAGTTGGTTTTCTTCTCTTGAATAATTGATAGGGAGTCATGCATTTTGCTTGATTGATTAGAGAAATATTCTGAGTGTAACATGCACAGTTAACAGCCTCAGCCCAAAAATAAGTTGGGAGTTTTGACTCTTCAAGCATTGTCCTTGCAGCTTCAATTAGTGATCTGTTATTCCTTTCCACCACACCATTTTGTTGTGGAGTTCTTGGAGCTGAGAACTCATGCATGATCCCATTTTCTTCACAGAACATCTTCATGGTTGAATTCTTGAACTCAGTTCCATTATCACTCCTAATATTCCTTACTTTGAAATCAGGATGATTGTTGACTTGCTTGATATGATTGATGATGATTTCACTAGCTTCATCCTTTGATCCAAGAAAATAAACCCATGAAAACTTTGAGAAATCATCTACAATCACTAGGCATTATCTTTTCCTTGAAATTGACAATACATTGACTGGTCCAAAAAGATCCATGTGTAGAAGTTGCAGTGGTTCATCAATTGCAGATTCAAGCTTCTTACTGAATGATACTTTCTTTTGCTTCCCTTTCTGACAAGCATCACACAGTCCATCCCTTGTGAATTCCACTAGAGGCATTCCTCTAACTAAGTCCTTTTTGACTAGATCATTCATTGTCTTGAAATTAAAATGGGACAGCTTCTTGTGCCATAGCCAACTTTCAACTGGACTTGCTTTGCTGAGAAGACAAGTAATGGATTCTGCATCTGTAGAGTTGAAATCAGCTAAGTACACATTCCCTTTTCTAACTCCAGTTAGAACCACTTTATTGTCCTTTTTACTTGGGACAATACAGGCTTCAGAATTGAAGGAAACAGTATTCCCTCTGTCACATAGTTGACTGATGCTCAATAAATTGTGTTTGAGACCATCAACCAATGCAACTTCATCAATGATGACATTTTCTCTTGAAATCAAGCCATATCCCATAGTGAATCCTTTGCTGTCATCTCCAAAGGTTATGCTAGGGCCAGCTCTCTCCTTAAACTCTGTGAGCAGGGTGAAATCTCCTGTCATGTGTCTTGAACAACCACTGTCCAAGTACCATAGATTCCTTCTTTGTCCCTGCACACAACAAAATCAATCAAGTTGATTTTGGTACCCAAGTTTCCTTGGGTCTACCCTTGTTAGTCTTTTTCCTAGACTTCATTCCTCCTGCATCTTTTGACTTAGGTAACTTTGGGTCAACCTTGGTCTCAGATGTGGTTGGTTGAAGTGTAGGGTTAGTCACAGAATCATTTAACACATTTGATTGAATTTGATAAGGCATATGTTGTGCAAGCATGTTATTCCACATAGGCATACTGTATGGCATTTGAGGCATACTAAATGCAGTAAAATAAGGATTGTTAATGTATGGCATGTTTGCAAAATGTGCATGGGGATTCTGGTGAGACATAACAGGCATAGCATGTAGAGATGACATAGACATGTTAGGTATGGAGGGATTTGAAGGCATGGGAGCATTTTTAACAGATTTGCAATTATCAGATAGGTGATTAACACTTTTACAATGCACACAGCTTTTTCTAGGAGCATACCTATCAGGTGTGTAATTGTTGTGTTTATTAATCCCTACCTTCCCATTTCTTTTAGATTTTCTTTTAGTATCCTTCTTATCCTCAACCAACTTAAGTCGATCTTTTAGCTGATCTAAAGTCATATGTCCTATATTCACCTTACTAACATCTCTGGATGTGCTAGCTCCTTCTTTGACAAAGTTCTTGAAAGTTGAATCATTCTTTTTATTTAGATTTTTATTTTTAAAAGAACTTGCCTGTTTTAATTGATGAGCCTTCAACGAATGCTCCTTTTCTTCCTTCAACGGATAACTTTCATCATCCGTTGATTCCACATCCGTTGACAATCCATCAATTAATTCTAACTTCTTTTTGTTTTTCTTCCAGGCATCCTCACAGAATGATTCAATTCCCTGGACCTTTGCAATCTGAACACTGACATCCCTAGATGTTTTCCAGGCCTTGATTACCTCTTGCTCACTTTCTAACTGTTTAGAAAGAATTTCCACTTTCTTAACAGCTTCTGCTAGTTCACTCTCAACAGTCAGGCATTTAAGTTTTATCTTTTCAAGCTCAATTACCTGATCCTCTAACACAACATTCCTATCACTTAAAAACACATTATTCTCCTTGATCCTAGTGTTTTCTTTTGCTAGAGATTTAAGGGAAACATGCAAATGATATAATTCATTGGTCATACCATTTATGGCTTCATTGCATTCATGTTTAGAGAGCTGAGAGAGATCAGTAGTAATTACCTGGTTGCTTGATAAACTAGTTTCATTTTCATCAGAATTAGCCATCAGGGCTAGGTTGACATATTCCACATCATCATCTTCGTTTGCCCCATCTGCTGCCCAATCATCTTGAGTGAGAAATGCTCTTTCCTTTTGTTTGAGCAAATCAAAATACTTCTTTTTGTAATCAACTTGCTCAAATTTCTTTTTCTCAGAATTTGGCTTCCTACACTCACTTGCAAAGTGTCCACTAATGCCACAGTTGTAACATTTGAACTTTGATTTGTCCACCATGTTTTTGTTTGGCTTAGTGAACTTTGTGTTTTTCCTGAACTTCATCTTTGCAAACCTCCTGCACAGAAAGGCCAAATGTTCTTCAATATCATCAGATTCATCCTGACTGGAATTGTCTTCATCCTCAGCAACTTGCTCTTTACCCTTGCTTGATTCTGATTTGCTTGTGCCAACTTTGAGACTTGGCATTGTTTTCTCCTCATTCATGGCTTCCATCTTCTCACAGTCAGCTACAAGAGCAACTGTTCCTCCTTTTCTCTTACCCTTTTCCAACAGCTCATCCTGCTCCATTTCAAGTTCATAAGTCTTCAAAATTCCATATAATCTTTCAAGTGTGAAGTTCTTATAATCTTGAGAGTTTCTCAAAGAGACAGTCATGGGCTTCCATTCCTTTGGCAGAGACCTAAGAAATTTTAAGTTGGAATCCTTGACTTGGTACACTCTACCATACAGCTTCAATCCATTCAACAGTTTCTGAAACCTGTTGAAGGTATCATTTAATGATTCACCTTCTTCAAAGTGAAAATATTCATACTGTTGAATAAGAAGCTGCATTTTGTTCTCTCTGACCTGCTCAGTACCTTCACAGATGATTTGTACAGTGTCCCAAACTTTCTTTGTAGTTTGGCAATTGATGACATTGTCAAACATATCTTGATCTAAGCCATTAAACAAAATGTTCATGGCTCTCTTATCCTTGCGGATTTCTTCCATGTCTTCAATAGTCCATTCTGCTCTGGCTTGGGAATAGACTGTCCAACAGCAACTGTTGCAGTAGCAGCTGTGGCTACCTTGTGAGGGATGTGAGGACCATTTTCAATACAGTTGATGTAGCTTTCATCTTGAGAAAGAAATTGTAAATGCATCTTCACTTTCCAGTAATGATAATTATCCTTTTCCAGGACTGGAATCTTTACACCAATATCCTTCCTATTCATGATGGTAACAGGAGAGTTCTTCTGTGCACTCATGATGTTAGCAGAATAGATCTTTAAACTCTTTATATGTTAAGAGCTTGCTCTGATACCAATTGTTATTCCCAGTGGACTAACAATGAGATTTACAGAAGGGGGATTGAATGTAAATCTCAAAACTTTTTCAAGTTTTGAGCAGTTTGTAAGGCTAAGTGTTTGAGTGATCAAATGTGTGTGAATTGCTTGGAGCTGATGTAGACAGATATATATTCAAACACAAATGTAATGAACACAAAGAACTTAAAAACTTTTCTGGTGGATTTGTTGTTCCACCAGAGATGTGTTATTTCAGAAAATCTGTGATTCAAAATTAAATCACAGTTGCTTCCTAGTACAAACTAGATGATTTTCTCTCTTGATATTTCTAAACAGCTCAGGGAAAATTCACATCTAATTACTAGCTACTACTTGGTTTATATATCACCAAGTTTTCAAGTGAAGACAAAGATAAAGTACAATAAGAAAATAGTTCTCCACTTGTTTCTATTCCATTTTTATCCAGTGTAATATGGAATTATCTGTTGACTTTCCATTTTGAACCAGACTAAAAACGGCTGCTTTTTCTGCTGTTCCTGAAATAGGCTACCACATCTCTGTCAATCCATGTGCCTCTGTCAGCTTTGTTAACTGTCACTATCAACTGCTATGAGACTGAGCATCCGTTGAAGCTTTCATCCGTTGATGGCTTTATCCGTAGCAGTTGAAGCTTTATCCGTTGAAGCACTTATCCGTTGATGGATATTATCCGTTGAAGCATTAGAGACATCCGTTGAAGCTTTGTTTCTTATCCGTTGAAGGTCTTCAATATCCGTTGACACTTCTTCACTTATACAAAATTACAAGGCATGAAATATTTACAATTAGCCCTCCTATTTGTACATCCATTAGTAGTCAACATGACTGATTATTTCCTAACAACATCTAAGAATTACAGTTTGAAACCAGAGAGTGAAATGTGCTACAATGCCAAACTTATTGCTAAGTAAGGCTACTCCTTCAACGGATAGCCAAGATGGTCTTATCCGTTGATGCTACAAACACTAGATTTCTACTTAAGTGTTTTGCTTAACTTATCATCAAACTAATACACATATTCCTAACAGAATCAAAGAAAGGGTTTGAAGTTAATACCTTCCTTGGTAGGTGTTAAGTTTCTAGGAAGCCTTAGGGAGCCTTAATCTAACCTTCTACAAGCTTGATCTTTCCAAAGAAATCAAGAACACAAAGTTAGGTTTTAAAGTTTCTAAGAGTCCGATTTAAAGAACTGTAAAAATGAGGGTCTTACCATGATTATTTGGACGGGACTTGTGAACAAGAGTTGTAGGCCATCTCAATATCTTTCCAACGAGTTATAGAACACAATATTGGAGTGAGTATTGAAGGAGATTTGGTAGTTTTAAGTAGCTGCTCTGGTTTTGGCCGAGAGCAAGGGAAGAAAAAGTGAAGTTAAAATGTTTCTAGTTTGATTAGATGATTTGTGTGGTGTTTAGCTTGGTTACTTCCTTTTGTTGTTAATTAGATTTTAACCATGGTAAAAATTGTGTGGCTCACAATCAACCAACCAATCCCTCCATTTGTCATGCTTATGTCACCATGCCTATGTCATCTTTCTCATGTCATCCTCTTACACTTGTCTTCTTCTTGTTGGTGTGATGACATCATCATCCACTAACCTCTTTTATTAACCTCTAATTACTTGGCTAATGACCGCTTATCTGTTATACGGTTCGCTTAACTTTCGTTCTCGTTTATGATTTGAGGGATCATACCTGGGATCTTGTTACTTAGGTTCCCCTAAACCTTTTTCAATATTTTATATTCCTTTTATGATCCTCTCTAAAAATCCTTGAATTTAAATCATTTTTATCATGTTACCTTATACTCAATTCTTTCGGTATTTGGTGGATTTTCGGGAAAAATCAAAGTGTTCGGATTTGGATTCTGACGATCTTTACATACACTTATATACCATATAGAGTACTAATAAGACCTCAGAATATCAATAAAAGAACTGCTACATTGTGTGGCATGAAAAGTTTTTTTATTCAGCATAATCAGCAAAATCACTATTCATAAGGTTTACAAAAAGTCCAAAATTTTTGGGGTTATTACATTGGTTATATTTGGTAGAAGACTTAACAATGGTTTATACGAGTATAATACGAAGGCCTGAGAGCGGAACTAGTCGTCTGTGAACCAGACCCTTGCACGAGACGTTAGTGATCCGTGAAAGGAAACAGAGTATTATTTTTAGAAACATTGTTAAGTGGCTTTTGTACTCGAGGAGTCTAGATATATATTAAGGTACAAAATCCCAGAGATTAGAAGGTCTGAAGATTCAGAAGAGTACAGCTTGAGGATTTACAAGATTTATTTTTAATGACTGATTTTTTATTAATTGAATAAATGAAAATTATCTCATTTATTTATTTAACTTTAGATCATAATTTGATTTTAAAATAAATAAATTAAAAATTAATTTTTATTAAATAAATAAATGAATCTCAAAACATTTATTTATTTAACTTAGTATCAATACTTAATTTTGAAAAAATAAAATTAATGTTTGAATTTTATTTAAATAAATAAATAAATAAATAAATTCAAAATTTATTTATTTATTTTAAATGTCAAATATCTATTTTATTTAATTACCAGCCTCCTGTGCGCAAAGAAATAATCAAACAGGAAGTGTAAAAATAAACAGACCTGTTACTTAAACTCAAGCTGCGACTCACTGTGCTTAATCTGTGACTTCCTTTTTAAATCCTTTGCTACGCTGTACAAAAGAATAATAAAAGAAAACAGAGATGTTTTCTTTGCACTCAAATTGAGCAGCTGCGCAGGTACAGAAACGAGCTGTACGCGGAGAAAGGAACGCGCCAGGAGGGGATGTCGCGTCCACGCGCGGAAGTAAAAACCAGGGAGGCTGGAGATTATGCTCACGCGCCTGATGCGCGATTTTGTGAAACCCGCCTGCCAGTTTTCAATTCTTGTACATTTCTATTATTTATCTCTGTTTTCTTTGAGTACACATGTGAGGGTCCCACGGGCAACACCAACCAAGCTCCATCTTCTTTACTTCCATGTTGCTACATTGAATTGTACAGAAAAGATGACATATACTTCCTTGACTTTCTGACTTAGCATGCATGTGCAGGAGGAAGAATTTGTTTGCGCGGGGAAAACAGCTTGAAACTGGTAGCCTCCCATTCTTTTTATTGCGTCGCAAGTTAAATTGTTAAAATCAAATGGCTGCTGTCTTTTTACAAAGCACAGGTTGTTAATTTAAAAAAATCAAGGCGCGGGTTGAAGAAAATGAGGGTCGTAGGTTAATTCAAAAAATAGCAAAGCACGGGTTAAATAAAAGAATGCATCGCCGGTTGTATTTTCTGGTTGCAGGATACAATTTATAAAGCTGGAAATTCAAATTATATGGACAAAAATCAGCCACTTGTCTCTCTTCTCTCTCCACCCTACCAATCTATATAATCAATCAGCAGCAAATTGGATCTGTATCTCCTCCATTTTTACAAGGGCGAAACTCTTGAAGTGTTATCTCAGCACACTTTAAAAAGCTTGATTTGATAAGGGGAGGTCATGTCCAATTTATTTCACACTGTTGTGTATATGTTGTGTACTTGATGATTTCTTTAACAAAACACTTTGGTAGATTTTACTTAGTGAAAATTGTAGCACTCGACGGATAAGGATTATAGTCCCGACTGATGACTCAATATAGTCCCGACGGATGATGATTTAATATCCATCCAGTGAGTAGCTTATGTAACAATAAGTCTGTAGCACATTTCTGCATACACATTGTTTAGATTCTGTAGTAGTACTCAAGTCATGTTGACTTTAACTAGATATGCAGAATAGGTTGATTAATTGTACATAGATGATGTCTTGTAATCTTGCATAAATGAAATGAAGTCAAGTGCCAGATTGCTACCCGACGGATAAACAATAATGTTATTCGACGAATGATCAACAAGACAACCCGACGGATGATCATGAACTCGACGGATGATCATGAACCCGGCGGATAAAGAATTCAAACATCTGCTGACAGTGACAACACAGTCACATGCGTCGAGTGTATGCAAATGGAATGTGGAAGCCTATTCAACTGGGTTTTAGAGAAAAAAGTAGCATTGCCATTTCCATGCTATTATGAAGATATTCAATGATGCTGAAATAGAGTAATGAAGTAGCATAGTATTAGACTTGATAGTTTTTGTATTATTATCTTGTCTTATTGCTTTGTAATCTTGGTGATATATAAACCAAGAAGCAGCAAATAGAACAACTAACTAAGCAACCAAGAGAGAAACATTTGTAAGCTGTATTCTTAGCATTTCTCTACAATCTTAGTTGTTGTCAATTTGTAATCAGCTGTAAGCTAATTGCTACACAGAGTTCTCTTGATATATTATATATCTCTGGTGGATACATTCAAATCCACCAGAAAGTTTTTAAAGACTTGTGTTTTTAATTACTTGTATTTTGATTCATTTCAAGTTATTATTCCGCACTCTGCAAATCAATTCACACTAATATATATATTTAAGTTAGAATAATTTTATTTGTGAAAAAGTTTCTAGAATTCCATTCAACCCCCCTTCTGTAATTCTTGTTGCATTGTTAAGGGACTAACAATTGGTATCAGAGCTAGCTCTTGATAAACAAAGAGTTTAAAGATCACAAAAAAACAGTAAGATGAACAAGAAGGATGTTGGAGTCAAGATTCCTTTTCTAGATAAAGATAATTTCCATCAGTGGAAGGTAAAGATGCATCTTCATTTACTTTCTCAAGATGAGGCCTATGTAGATTGCATGGAAAGAGGCCCTCATGTACCAATGAGAGCTGCAACTAGAAATGAGCCATATGTCCCCAAGCCAAGGCATGAATGGTCTGATCCTGATATTGAACAAGTCAGGAAAGATAAGAAGGCCATGAATATCCTGTTCAATGGAGTTGATGGTGATATGTTCGATAAAATCATCAATTGCAAAACTGCCAAGGATGTTTAGGATACAATACAGATTATCTGTGATGGCACTGAGCAAGTTAGAGAAAACAAGATGCAGCTACTTTTTCAGCAATATGAGCATTTTCATAGTGAAGAAAGTGAGTCTCTCACTGACATCTTTAGTAGGTTTCAAAAACTACTAAATGCTCTGAAGTTGCATGGAAGGGTTTATCAGACAAAAGACTCAAATCTGAAGTTCCTTAGATCTTTTCCAAAGGAATGGAAACCTATGACAGTCTCATTGAGAAACTCTTAAAATTACAAGGAGTTTACTTTGGAGAGACTGTATGGTATCCTGAAAATCTATGAGCTTGAAATAGAGCAAGATGAGAGGATGGAGAGAGGAAAGAAGAAAGGAGGATCCATTGCACTAGTTGCTGAGTTTGAAAAAGAGAAGGAGATGAAGATGGAAGCTGTTGAATCAACTTCAAAGGTCTGTGAAAACAAGGGCAAGGGGCTGGTAGTAGAAAATGAAGATTCTTTGAGCCAAGATGACATGGAAGATATTGATGAACATCTAGCATTTCTTTCCAGAAGATTTGCCAAGATCAAGTTCAAGAAGAACTTTGGAGCAGCTAAGCCAAATAAAAACATGGTGGATAAATCAAAATTCAAGTGTTTCAAATGTGGCTTGGCAGGGCACTTTGCCAGTGAGCGTAGAAAGTCAGATTCCAACAAAAAGAAGTTTGAGCCTGTGGATTATAAACATAATTACTTTGAGCTGCTCAAACAAAAGGAAAGGGCTTTCATTACACAAGAAAATGACTGGGCTGCAGATGGTCTGGATGAGGATGAGGATGTTAGCTATGTCAATCTAGCCCTAATGGCCAAGTCTGATGAAACAGAGACAAGTTCTTTAAGTAATCAGGTAATCACCACTAACCTTGCACATTTATTTAAAGTTGAGTGTAATGATGCTATAAATGACATGTCTACAAAATTATATCATTTGCGTGTTACACTTAAGTCTCTCACCAAAGAAAATGCTAAAATCAAAGAAAACAATATGTTTTTAAGTGAGAGGAATAATGTGCTAGAGTCTCAGTTCATTGAATTTGAAAAATTAAGAATTGAGTGCAAAATTGCTAAGGATGAATTAACTGAGTCCTTGAAGAAAGAAGAGATCTTGAAGAAGTAGCTTGAACGTGAACAGGAGGTGATTAATGCATGGAAAACATCTAGAGATGTGCATGCTCAAATCACCAAAGTTCAAGGGGTTGAGTCCTTTTGTGATGCAGCCTAGAAGAAGAACAAGGAGAAGCTGAAATCCAATTTGGTGGAAGGATTGCTAACAGATGTAGACTCGACGGATGATGAGGGTCATCCGTCAGATAGCAAAAAGGGTAATCCGTCGAGTGACATAAATCCTCATCCGTCGACTGTGAGCAAGCCTGTGAGTAAAGCCAAGCTTGTCAAGTTAAATGAGAGATATGGATCAGTTTCCAAGAATTTTGTTCCAGGAGAATCTAGTCAAGTGAAGAAGGAGAAGAAGGCTAATGTTGGTCATATGACTGTCAAGCAATTGAGTGACAGACTTGAAAAGATTGAGGTTAAAACAGAGGCTAAAAAGAAAAATAATAGAAATGGTAAAGTAGGGATTAACAAACACAATAACTACACACCTGATAAATATGCTCCTAGAAAAATCTGTGTCAAGTGTGGTAGTGTAAATCATTTGTCTGTTAATTGCAAATCTGCCATGCCTACTTCCATATCTGTGCCACCTCACTTTCCCAACATGAATGACATGCCTCCTATACCTATGAATGCTATGTCTACATAGAATATGAATGCACAGTTTGTTAATATGCCATTTGCACCTAATCCTTATTATGCTGCATTTAGTATGCCACAAATGCCATTTAGCATGCCTTACTGGAATAACATGTTCACTAATAGCATGCTATTCCCTGTTAATCATAATATGCATGATAATTATGCTATAATGAATGGTTTCAAAGGTTCAACTCAAATGACTAAGGATGAATCTGATATCCCCAAGTCAAATGAGATCAAACCTAAGAAACAGAAAAAGAAAGCTAACAAGGCAGGACCCAAGGAAACTGGGGTACCAAAATTAACTTGATTTGATTTTGATGTGTGCAGGGAAACATAAAGAATCTATGGTACTTGGATAGTGGTTGTTCAAGACACATGACTGGTGATTCTACCCTGCTCACAGAGTTCAAGGAGAGAGATGGCCCTAGTATTACTTTTGGAGATGACAGCAAGGGTTATACTGTGGGACATGGCTTGATTTCAAAAGACAATGTCATCATTGAGGAAGTTGCCTTAGTGGATGGTCTCAAGCATAATTTGCTGAGTATCACCCAGCTATGTGATAAAGGCAATTCAGTAACCTTCAATTCAGAAGCATGTGTTGTGACTAACAAGAGGAGCAACAAAGTGGTTCTCACTGGTGTGAGAAAAAGAAATGTGTACCTAGCTGACTTCAACTCATCAAACGCAGAATCTGTTACTTATCTTCTCAGCAAAGCAAGTCAGGATGAAAGTTGGTTATGGCACAAGAAGCTATCCCATTTAAACTTCAAGACCATGAATGAACTAGTAAAGAAAGAACTGGTTAGAGGCATTCCTCAAGTGGAGTTTTCTAAGGATGGATTTTGTGATGCCTGTAAAAAAGGAAAGCAAATCAAAGCATCATTCAGGAAGAAGCTTGATTCAACAATTGAAGAACCTTTGCAACTGCTACACATGGATTTGTTTGGACCAGTCAATGTGTTGTCCATTTCAAGGATAAGATTTTTCCTAGTAATTGTAGATGATTTCTCAAAGTTCTCTTCGACATATTTCCTAAAGTCTAAAGATGAGGCTAGTGAAATCATCATCAATCACATAAGGAAAGTCAATAATCATCCTGATTTCAAAGTAAGAAGAATCAGGAGTGACAAAGGAACTGAGTTCAAGAATTCTGCCATGAGAGCATTTTGTGAAGAAAATGGAATTTTGCATGAGTTTTCAGCAGCAAGACTCCACAACAGAATGGAGTAGTGGAAAGGAAGAACAGGTCACTTATTGAAGCTGCCAGGACAATGCTTGAAGAATCTAAATTACCAACATATTTCTGGGCTGAAGCTGTAAATACTGCATGCTACACTCAGAATATTTCTCTGATTAATCAAGTAAAATGCATGACTCCCTATCAATTGTTTAAGAACAAGAAGCCAACTCTAAATTTTCTTCATGTCTTTGGATGCAAATGTTATATCTTGAGAAATCAAACTGATCAGAATGGGAAGTTTGATGCTAAAGCAGATGAAGGAATTTTTGTTGGATATGCTGTTGGTAAATCATATAGAGTCTACAATCTAAGAACCAACATTGTTGTGGAATCAATACATGTTGTGTTTGATGATAAAAAGATTGAAGGACTGCAAGATGGAGACTACCATGAGAGCCTCAAATTTGACAATGTGGAGATAGTTAGTGATGACAGTGATGATGAAAGTGATCAAGAAACAGTATCAAAGGATAATGCAGAAAATTCTACTACCAATGAAGCATAAAATTCAACATCTATCGAGTTGCATAATGCTTCATCCGTCGGGAGATAATTTTCCTTATCCGTCGGAAGGCAACTTGCTTCATCCGTCGGTACTCAAAATTCACCATCCGTCGGGTTATCAAAAGGAGCTGGGAGTCAGGATAGATCACTTACAGAAAGCTCCCCTTTCTCAAATCAAAGATCCATTAACTCAGGGGGAGTTTCTAACAATCAAAACTCAATCACACATCAAGACAACAATGAGGCCTCTTCATCTAGAGCTAATCTACCTCAACAAAGAAAATGGACAAAAGATCACCCCTTTGAGCTCATAATTGGTGATGTATCTTCTAGAGTTCAAACAAGGAGATCAACTCAAGAAGAATGTTTGTACATCAGCTTTCTTTCTAAGGAAGAACCAAAGAAGGTAGAAGAAGCTTTAATGGATCCTGATTGGATTTTAGCTATGCGGGAGGAGCTAAACCAATTTGAGAGGAATAAGGTATGGAAGCTGGTGCCCAAGCCTAGAGGAAAGAATCCAATTGACACCAAATGGGTATTTAGAAACAAGATGGATGAAAATGGCATAGTAGTCAGGAACAAAGTTAGATTTGTTGCTAAGGGCTATTGTCAACAAGAAGGAATAGATTTTGATGAAACATTTGCTCTTGTTGCAAGACTTAAAGCCATCAGAATCTTCTTAGCCTATGCAGCCCATGCCAATTTCAAGGTCTATCAAATGGATGTCAAAAGTGCCTTTCTGAATGGAGACTTGGAGGAGGAAGTCTATGTTAGTCAGCCTCCTGGTTTTGAAGATCCAAAGTTTCCAGAATATGTCTACTATCTTTTGAAAGCACTTTATGGACTGAAGCAAGCACCTAGAGCCTGGTATGACACTTTATCAAAGTTCCTTTTGGAAAATCACTTCACAAGAGGTATTGTAGATAAAACTTTATTCTTTAGAAATGTTAATGGCTCTAGTATACTTGTTCAAATTTATGTAGATGACATTATTTTTGGATCTACAGATGAAAAACTTTGCAAAAAGTTTGCCAAATTGATGCAGAGTAAGTATGAAATGAGTATGATGGGAGAACTAACTTACTTTCTTGGTTTACAAGTTAAGTAAATTAGTGATGGAATATTCATTAGTCAAACTAAATACATTTATGATCTTTTAAAGAAGTTTGATCTAATGGATTGCATATCTGCAAAAACTCCCATGGCCACTGCAACTAAGCTTGAATTAAACACTACTGAAAAGTCTGTGGATATTTCAAGTTATAGGGGCATGGTTTGCTCAGTTCTGTACTTAACAGCTAGTAGGCCAGATATAATGTTTGCTACATTTTTGTGTGCTAGATTTCGGGCTGATCCTAGAGAATCTCACTTAGTAGCTATTAAGAGAATTTTCAGATATCTCAAGGGAACACCAAAACTTGGCATTTGGTACCGTAGAGATTCTGGTTTTGATCTAACAGGTTATTCAGATGCAGATTATGCAGGTTGTAGAATTGATAGAAAAAGTACAACAGGAACCTATCAATTTCTAGGAAATAAGCTTGTTTCCTGGTTCAGTAAAAAGAAAAATTCAGTTTCTACCTCTACAGCTGAAGCTAAATATATTGCTGCTGGCAGTTGATGTGCATAGATTTTGTGGATAAAAAATCAATTACTAGACTATGGTCTGCAAGTTGAGAGGATTCCTATTTTCTATGATAACACAAGTGCAATTGCCATCACTGAAAATCCAGTACAACATTCAAGGACAAAGCACATAGACATCAAGTACCACTTCATAAGGGAATATATAATGAATGGTACCGTGGAACTACATTTTGTTCCAAGTGAAAAGCAGCTTGCAGATATTTTTACCAAGCCACTGGATGAATAATCCACCTTCTCAAGGTTGGTAAGTGAGTTAGGTATGCTTAATTATTCTTAAATTATTTCAGATAATTTGCAAGTTGTGATGTAGCAAAAAATTTAATTGATTTTTCAGTCTAAGATGGAATTTTGGCTAAGTTAAAATTTACATCTCGACGGATGATCTTTATCCATCGAGTTTGATCATCCGTCGGAATATTGCCTGTAAATAAAAATCAATTATTTTTCTGGAATATTTTATAACTCGACGGATAACAGCTTATCCTCATCCGTCGAATTGTCTTAATCTTAGCCGTTAATTTCCTGAACATTATCCATCTAGTATACTTACAGTTTGTAAGTATAACACGACGGATAATTGATGGAATTTTTACATTTTATTTTTAAACGGTTATTTTAGGCAATTTTCATTAGTTACTTTATTTTACTTTATTATTTTTGACAGTTATTTTTGAGATAGTATAAAAGCTTATTTCATTTCCATTTTTCTTTTATCATTCTCAAATTATCTGCTCTAAATTCTCTCTTTCTCAAAAGCAATTAGAATCTCTATCTCTGCAATTTCCACTCTCTAACAATGGCACCAGTAGTCAAGATCATGTCACAAACTGGATACATCTATGAGAAGAATAACTTCACGACTCTAGTAAACAAGGGGATTCAACATTCAAGTGACTACCACAAAATGATGGATTTTGTGAAGAACTGCAAACTCAGCTATACAATGCTAGAATCACCTACCATCTTCTGTGAGGTTGTTGAAGAAATGTGGACTACTGCTTCATACAACTCGACAGACAAGACCATCACACTCACCATTAAAGGTAAGGAGTTCTATATTAATAGTGATGTTATCAAAGCATGTTTCAAGATTCCTGATAACACTGTGACCTCACCACACACAGACACTGATATAGTTAATATGCTTAATTCCATGAACTATGCTCTCTCTACTTCTAAGTTAAGTGACATTAGGAGATTGGGTCTTAGGAAGGAATAGAGTTTCATGTGTGATGTAGTGACCAAGGTCTTTTCTGGTAAAATCATTAATTTTGATTCTGTCAATATTTCCATGCTTAACATGCTTTACATGCTAGTTACAGATAAATTCTTTAATTACAGTGATCTTGTTTTGTTTGAGTTGGGATTTAAATTAGGAGAGTTAAATAAGTGAGGTAAAAATATTTATTATGCTAGATTTTTCATGATGTTAGCTAACCACCTCTCTGAGGAAATTGTACTTGAGAACCCAAACAACAAATTAGATTGTTGGGTTCAAGAGAGAAGAATTATTGCAGATTTGAATAGGGCAAATCATCATAGAGAAGTGCCACTCTTCTATTTCCCTGTAATGGTAGCACCTCAGGTAAGTGAGGTAAGTTCATCTATCCCTACTATTCCAACCTCACAAATTTCTTTGAATTCTAGTGTAGCAATGGAAACTGTGTCAATGACCCAACAGTTGCCTACCCAAGCTACTAAATCATCAAAAATTTCAAAATCCAAATCAAAGAAAGCCCCCTCTGGTATCTCTCAAAAGATGTCAGTTACAAAATCTACCAAAACCAAATAGGGGAGTGTGAAGGTGGGGAGTGTGAAGGTGGGTAAGGTAGGTGAGGGACAGGGTGAACATAAAAGAAACCCTAAGAATAAGGATGGAGAGTTGAGTGGTTCCCAGCCTAGCCACACTGCAGTTTCCCAACAAATTGCAGTGATTAATAAGGATAAAAGCTCATTTCTAGTTGCATCCTCCCAAAAGGATGTGGCTATTGAACAAAGCTCTCAACCAAGAGTACAGGCCAAAAGGGTAAGGGACACTAGCTCACCCCAAACTTATGCCAGAAAGAAGAAATCCAAAACCCTTGGGGATGCACAGGGTTCACACAATGTGCAAACTGGTGCTAAAGACACAGTCACTGCACCTTCACAAATTCAGCTTAATGTGGCTCCAATAAATGTGGAGTCACAGCCAAAATCATTAGTTATAGAAGCACCTCAAACACCAAATTCTCCCATAAACTCTCTGGATGTGGACATGATCAACACATCAATTCCTGATTCCCCTTCTTTAACTTTGTTGGGGAAGCCAAAATCTATTTCAAGTGAGCATCATCTTTTGGATGATCTGTTGGCTCACTTTCCAATTATTTCAGGAACTGTTGATTGAACTGTGCCCAAAATCTCATCAATCAGCACAGAGTCCACAATAGTTTCAATTCCAAGTTCATTCATTTCTACTCTCTCGATGGATATTGCTCATCCGTCGAGTAGTAATTGTATCCCGACGGATAACAGCATTTATCCGTCGGATAGTCAAACTGCTAACCCGATGGATATTCCTCATCCGCCGGGTGTCTCTGCACAACTTCAAATTTCATCTATTATCTCTAGTGCAGAAGACTTAGTGGTTGTACAGTCACTCTTAGGACTGATGGAAGAGAGTGTTATGAGTGAGAGTCTGGGTTACTCCCAGGAAAAAGGAGAGGAAAAGAGTGAAAATATGCAATCTACTTCTTCAGGATTGGCAAAAGAAAGTGAGAAGAATCCCACCTTAGATGGTGAAGGTGAGGGTTTGAGGGTGGGAAGCTAGGGTGAGACCCTGATGCAATAAAAGAGAGAATAAGAGAGAAATGCAGGTACAGGAGCTATAAGGATGGATGTCATTGCTAGTGAGTTAATGAATGTCCAGTATACAGACAGGGAGGGACTATCTCAGCAACCTCAAGCTGTTATAGATTCCACCTCCCTTGATGCTGAGGCATTTACTCACCCTGTTCCAGCTTATCAACTTCTAGCTGAATAGGGCAATGACAATGCAGAAAGGATGCTCAATTTGGTGCATACCACTCAGTCAATGCTAAGAGCTAAGGATGCCATCACAGCTTTGCCCTACTGCTGGTGATGTTGATTATGAGACTGGTGGTTCAGCAGATTTCTTTGGAGAAGAAGGTGGAGATAGTGAAGAAGAACCATTGGATATAGGGGAGAAGTAGGTTCCAGTTCAAGATCAGGCATGCCATCATGGGCATTTTTAAAATATTGTGATGAACACTACTTCAAGACAACTCTAATCCAACTCATAAATCACACAAATTCTGCTTTTCAAACCACTATAAATGCCAACACCAAGAAGCTCCTTCAAGCATATCTTGCTTCTCTGCAATTGCAACAGATTCAAGGCTTCCAACATGCTAGAGATGTCAACACCATCAAGGGTGATATTGATGAGATGAAAAAGGCTATTTCTGACAAGATGGACTCTAAGCTTCCAGAAGCTACAGTGCTTGATATCAAGAGATAACTCAGGAAAAATTTTGATCTTACTACAAAGATAGATGCCTTAGATACTAGAATGTCAGCTATGGAAGCATCTCTAACAACCATTCATCTTCATCAAGCTCAACAAACAGACTTGCTTCAGAAACTGGTGGCTGCACAAACCTCATCCTCTCCTCAACTTGATGATAACAAAAAGGGGGAGAAAGGACCAAGTGAGGGGGAGAAGCTTCAAATTTAAATCAGTAAAGTAATTGTGCCTACAATTGCTTTCACCAAGCCACCAGTTACAGACAGTATTGATCTGATCAATAAAAGCAGCAGCCAATTTAAGAGCAGCTGAAAAGGAGCAGTTGAAACCAATCACTGGGAGAAGATTGATGAGGACATACAAAAAAGTTTGGGCTGGTAAAGAAGCCGGAAAAGTCAGCCATTCATCACTCTCAAGTCAGACAAATCTCTGTGAATGAAATGAGCATGAACTATCTGGAAAGGGGACAGCCATCCTTCATCAAATCTCCAAAGGCCAAAATAATTCTGAAGCCAAGGGTAAACTATCCAAAATCATCATTAAAGAACCCTTTGGATACAGTGTATGAGACACCTAAGCCTGATGAGAAGAAACTGTTATCAAGGTCAATTACATTCTACAAGGATTCGGCTGATTCAGCTTTAAAAAAGAGGATTGCTAAAGTTTTTAGGGGAAAGAAATTTGTATGGTGGTTGGACATCCTCAATTTGCTCAAGCAAAGAGAGAAGAAAAGGCAAGATTAAAGCAGGAAAAGAAGCAAGCTATTCTAGATGCTAAAAAGGCTAAACAAAAGAAAGAGCAAGCTGCTATCTTGGCCAAGCTACAAGCTGTGAAACCAACACAACAAATTCCTACTCAGCCATCTGAAATCACTGAATCTTAAGATCCAAAGAAGCAAGTTGAATCACAACTGAAGAAATCACAGAGATACAAGGAATTGGCCAAAAGAACCAAAAGAAAATAGGACTTTGTTGGTAAGAAATTGGAGGATCAGTTTCCCAAGGAATCCACTCCAACTACAACTCAAGAACCAAAACCCTCTGTGGTATTTGAAGACATCAAGGTGGTGGATCCTTACAGGAACATTCATGGTGAACCTATTGTGCCTAAGGATGAACCAATAGACTGGGAGAGCCTACCAATTCCTGATTTCAATCTGCCAATCCTTAACAAGCCAAAGAGAACAAAGTCAAGAGCAGTCAAGAAAGTGAAGTTGTCACCTCTCAAATCCAAATCTCTAGTCAAAGCTCAATCTAAAGTCAACAAGGGAGATTACATGTACTTGTGTGACATCAAGGAATTCTCTGATCTAAATCTCTATCTAGATGAACTAGAAGAAGTGAGAGGGATTGATGCATAAAGGAATCTACCTGAAAGGTTAGTTTTCAAGTACAAGAGAGGAAAGGAGATTCAATGGCCACTTCACAAGATCCTTCAAGAAAGCCAAGCTATACTGATAAAGGTTTATTCATCTTTCAAGAAGAACTTTGGGTTCAATGTAACTGCAAGAAGACTGGTTCTAAAGAAGATTGAAGAACTAAGGAGTATTAGAGCTAAAGATGCACTCCCAAAGACTCTAATTATTCCTTACACAGGGAGAAGAGTGCATCTAAGGCCCTACTGGCTGATGGAGTTCATGGATGACAAATGAGTTAGAAGATTTTTCAGATTAGAAGACCAATTGAGCATCTCTAGCAATGAGACTCTCTTGGAGATGCAAGAAAAGCTAAATCTCTCAAAATCTGATGAACTGTAATTCCACAGACAACTCCAAAATCAGATAGAAGAAAATAACAGAAAGCTTGGAAAGAGATCCAGACCTTCAAGGAACTAGATAAATCTGCTCAGGCTAGAGGAGCACCTTGAAAATGACTGTGAGCTAAAATTTGTACATTTTGATTAATGATGCACTTTAAAATTTTATCTACTTACTTTCAAAGTTGTATTTTTAGGGTGTTTTGTTATCATCAAGTTTCTCTTAATTTATGGCTACAATTCCATTAGATATAAATTGGGGGAGATTGTTATGTATATGTTGTGTACTTGATGATTTCTTTAACAAAACACCTTGGTAGATTTTCCAGTGAAAATTGTAGCACTCGACGGATAAGGATTATAGTCCTGACGGATGACTCAATATAGTCCCGACGGATGATGATTTATTATCCATCGAGTGAGTAGCTTATGTAACAATAAGTCTGTAGCACATTTATGCATACACATTGTTTAGATTATGTAGTAGTACTCGAGTCATGTTGACTTTAACTAGATATGCAAAATAGGTTGATTAATTGTACATAGATGATGTCTTGTAATCCTGCATAAATGAAATAAAGTCAAGTGCCAGATTGCTACCCGACGGATAAACAACAATGCTATTCGACGGATGATCAACAAGACAACCCGACGGATGATCATGACCTCGACGGATGATCATGAACCCGACGGATAAAGAATTCAAACATCTGTTGACAGTGACAACACAGTCACATGCGTCGAGTGTATGCAAATGGAATGTGGAAGCCTATTCAACTGGGTTTTAGAGAAAAAAGTAGCATTGCCATTTCCATGCTATTATGAAGATATTCAATGATGCTGAAATAGAGTAATGAAGTAGCATAGTATTAGACTTGATAGTTTTTGTATTATTATCTTGTCTTATTGCTTTGTAATCTTGGTGATATATAAACCAAGAAGCAGCAAATAGAACAACTAACTAAGCAACCAAGAGAGAAACATTTGTAAGCAGTATTCTTAGCATTTCTCTACAATCTTAGTTGTTGTCAATTTGTAATCAGCTGTAAGCTAATTGCTACACAGAGTTCTCTTGATATATTATATATTCTTGTTGCATTGTTAAGGGACTAACACACACCTATTAAAGCCTTACAAACTTGTAACACTCATTATTTAAAGCTCTCTTGATTGTATTTAATACCTTTTGATAGAAGCTTTAAATTCTTAGAGTGATAGATATAATCCTAGATTGATAGCAATTATTTTGGTTCTCTCTATATTTGTTGCTTCGAATTAGTTATTTTCGGAGTTGTTAGCAAACCTTTACGGTTTAATTTCTTAATAATAAGAATTATTCCGTGAATCTCTTTGTATTTGTTTATTTCATTTTTGAGGTTTATTTTCTGCTGCAATTAATTTTAGAAAACGAAGAATATATGTAATAACCCCAAACTTTGGAATTTTTGAAACCCTTATGAATAGTGCTTTTTACTGATTATGCTGAATAAGAAACCTTTTGATGCCACACTATGTAGGGGTTCTTTTATTGTTATTCTGAGATCGTATTAGTACTCTATATGATAAATAAGTGTATGTAATGATCGTCAGAATCCAAATCCGAACACTTTGATTTTTCCCGAAAATCCACCAGATACCGAAAGAATTGAGTATAAGTTAACATGATTAAAAGGATTTAAATTCAAGGATTATAAGAGAGGATCATAAAAGAAATATAATGTATTGAGAAAGGTTAAGGGAACCCAAGTAATAAGATCCCGGGTATGATCCCTCAAACGATAAACGAGAACGAAAGTTAAGCAAACCGTATAACAGATCAGCGGTCATTAGCCAAGTAATTAGGGGTTAATTAAAGAGGTTAGTGGGTGATGATGTCATCATACCAATAAGAAGAAAACAAGTGTAAAAGGATGACATAATCAAGATGACCTAAGCATGACCTAGTAGATATTTTGAATTGGTGGAATATTAGCCAAGTGTTTTTAGCCATGGTAAATTCTAAATATGGTTAATTAAAATAAAAGAGAAGCAGCCATGTAATTCACCACACAATTAGTCAAAGGGCAAAACAAGAAGCATTTCACTTTCTCCCCCTTGAAAGCTTGCTCTCGGCCAAAACCAGAGCAGCAACTTCAAACTGCCATATCTCCTTCAATACTCACTCAAATGATGTGTTCTATAGCTCGTTGGAAAGTTATTGAGATGGCCTATAACTCTTATTCACAAGTCTCTTCCAAATAAGCATGGTAAGACCCTCATATTTACAGTTCTTTCAATATGACTTTTAGAAACTTCAAAACCTAACTTTGTGTTCTTGATTTCTTTGGAAAGATCAAGCTTGTAGGAGGCTCCCTAAGATTTCCTAGCAACTTAAAACCTCCCAAGGAAGGTATAAACTTCAAACCCTAGCTTTGATTTTTTGATTCCATTAAGTTTTATTGAAGCATTGTTAGTATTAAGGCTTGATCTTTGATTATAAGTAGTTTTGGTGGATTTGTATTGGTTTTGAATATTGGGTCTTTGATTGGTTGGATAAATTGGTAAAATTTGGAGTTGGGGACTGAGTTGTAGTATGATGGTTGAATATTGTTGTGTTGGTGGTTGTGAGTGAATTGATGAGAATTTAGAGTGATAATTAAATTGGAAATCGCGTAAACATAACCGTCATAATGCCCGTTTTTCTTAGACTATTGTACATGAATCTCGGACCAGATAACTCACTGACCAATCTATAAAATTGCCATTATTATCTATAGCATGTCGTAAGCTTCGTTTTGATATGTGGTTCGCTTGGTTCCGAAGTACGGTTTAGGAGAAACGACCGTTTTAAGTAACGGCGTTTCGCGAACGAACCTTTACCCCTCGCCTTACTTTGAAACCTTGGTTAAGGCCCTTAAATGACTAATTGGAGTATAAAATAATTATGTAAAGTGTATTAGGCAGTTGGGAGCATACTTGCGAAAGAATCTCCTTAAACCCCTTAATGGTTAATTTTCTAAAAATGGTGGAGCCGAGGGTACTCGAGCGACTTAAGTGAATCGTTAAGCGCAAAAGCGAGCGTTAGAGTCTAGTTGGTTAAAGTGTAGATTCTTAAGCGACTTTGGTTTAATTCCAACTTATATGTTGTTTATAGGTTACCAGACTCGTCCCAGGCCTTTTACCACCCTCAGTCGCTCAGGCAAGTTTTCTACCCGTTATACTGTTGTTGTGATGTATACATTTGTATATGCATTATCTTGTGATAGATGCATGATGGTTAATTAGCAAATTCTTGCGATATATTGTAGCATGTGATATGGTATATATGCATGCCTGTTTCGTATTCTTGATAGATATATCTGTTGATTCAGTTGATAATACCTATGCTAGAGATAAGCGGTAAATTGCATATAGCCTTAGTATAGGGGACCCAAAGGTGAATATTTTTCTAAAACCGGGAGTTGATGCTCCCGAGTATAATATATATATATATTTATATATATATAAATAGTTTTTAAAACTATGAATCAAATAAGGTTTATTCGATAACTTTATTTTATTAATGAATATTATTTTGAATATTCATTCGAGGTCTTATGACTCCGTTGATTTTATTATTGAATATTATTTTGAATATTCATTCGAGGGCTTATGACTCCGTTGATTTTATTATTGAATATTATTTTGAATATTCATTCGAGGGCTTATGACCCCGTTTATTTTATTATTGAATATTATTTTGAATATTCATTTGAGGGCTTATGACCCCGTTTATTTTATTAATGAATATTATTTTGAATATTCATTCGAGGGCTTATGACCCCGTTTATTTTATTAATGAATATTATTTTGAATATTCATTCGAGGGCTTATGACCCCGTTTATTTTATTAATGAATATTATTTTGAATATTCATTCGAGGGCTTATGACTCCGTTTATTTTATTAATGAATATTATTTTGAATATTCATTCGAGGACTTATGACTCCGATTAATTACTAATTATTATTCTTTATTTTATTAAGGAATAATGTGTCGATGATCAAGCTCACTTTTGATTATTCAAATAAAGATAGTACTTTCGTATAAGTATATCTTTGGTTATTTAATATTCATTGCAAGTATAAGTTTTAAAACTTCTACTTCAATTATTTTTATAAAGATTATTCTTTATGAGAATATTATTTAAATAATAATATTCAGATATTTCCTAAAATATTGGGACTGATTTATTTTATTAAATCAGCATCACTCCAAACATTCTTAAAAATGTTTTGCGAGTCTTCAAAATGATTTTAAAAGTTAGAGCGGATCCCAAAACTCATTTTTATACTTAAGATCCTCCTTTCGAAGGGGATTTAAATACTCGCTCAAAACCTGAGGGATACGGCTCTGTGGTGTATTGTATATTCGCAACAAGGTTGCTATTTTGATAAAAGAATTTTTGATTACTTACCCAACACTCGGGAAGTAAAATTCTTGGAACAAGTTAATCCATTAACAGGCATCGCCTGGGAAATATCGGTGAGATCTCCTTTCCAACTAGATACGACTTCTTAATGGAGCCGTATCAACAAGTTTCTACTTGGGGAAAGGGGGAACGAGCTTTACGTTTCAGAGTCATGGATTTCATCTGAACTAGGAGTGGCGTAAGTGGTCGAGTGGCGCTGACCTAGCCTTATTATATTGGCCCAAATGGCTCGGAAGTTCCGCTAAGACGGTTCATTCCTTAGGAGTCCAGTGTTCGTTTGACAAGTAAATCCGACAAGTTCTCCTCTACATGTGGAAAATGGTGGGGTTGCACTACTACGACTGATCGTCGTAAGTGGTCTTCCTGGCGCGGCAAACTCCCGTAATGAGTTCATCATCCAATTGGATATTTCTGCAACACTACCCAGAGCACTTCGATAGAAAGGCTACGGTTGGGCGATTGTTGAGTGTTGGCAGGGTCAAGTTTTCAAAATGATGTTTGCATCAAATGAAGTATCTCGTACCTTCATTTTATTTTGATGATATTTTAAAGATTGATTCTATACAAGTTTTGTCTTGTAGCTTAATCTATGGGATGAACTATTTATACATTGAACGGTGGTAGTTCAAGTAGTATTCGGAAAAGATATAAGTATATTGGAGTATCTTGTAACTTCATCTTTTAAACTTATATCTAGTTAATGATTGTCTTATGAATGACAAAGATTTTCAGAAAAATGTTGAGACAAGGTTAGATATATGAGATCACCTTGCAACGATATTTTTATACAGTTATAAACTGGAACTCTGTGTATATTATACATGTTAGAAGATTTCAAAGATTGTGAAAAGTATATATGTATATATATACTGAATATTTTGCGACTTGGTCGCGTTAAGATATCAGCTTGGTTCATTTCTTCTTGACCAAGACTTTCATGAGTACTATGAGAATGCTCATATATTGTTAATTATTATACATATTATTTCGGTGGGCTTGTTTCTCACCCTTGCTTTCTTCTTTCATCACACAACATCAGATAGACAAGATCAATAGGACCAAGCTCCCAATTCGCGAGCGGATAGGAAACGTTCCGCAGTTTCCTATAGGCGTTGATGTCGCTGTAGCTGAGGTAGGAACTACCAATAGGCTAGGCTTTCAACTTTTGATGTACCAGACTTATGTATCTTTATCAATTGTAATAATGGCAAAGAAATGTAAATTTATTCAGAAACCCTTTTAAGGTGTAATGGCATATAATTTTGGAATAAAATAACTCGTGTTATTTTTGGATATTCATCTCTGAGACTATAACTTGTGGTGTGTGTGTTTATTGTGGGGTCACAGTACAGAGTAGTTGATTTTTTTTAAGATTGGGTGTTATTAAGGGAAATGGAACTCGTGACAACCCGGATCCCCGACCCCGGATTTGGGGGTGTTACAGAAATAGTATCAGAGCTAAGCGTTATAAACCTCAGAGATGATGTGACGTTAAGATAATAAGTTTATTAAGATAATAAGAACTCTTGCCAAGTTCATAGTTGGGCTACCTAACATAGTACTGATAGTTAAAACCCTTATGGGAACCCTTATAAATATCGTGATAGGAGCGTAGTTCGTTATCGTATATGGTAGCGGGACTCCGAACTCTGAGGTTGAGGAGCAACAACGCGATGATATTTTATTAGTTATTGGAGATCAGATTGTGGATCCGATAGAGCGTCCTAACCTGGGACCGGATGATGTTCATATTGAGGATGTAGCGGTTGAGGATGTTGTCCTAGAAGGGATTATCGCTAAGAAGGATCCCGTGAAGGATCCTGACAAGAATGAATAAAGGACCACTGAGGAATTGATGACCAAGGTTAGGGCGACTACTAGAGGTAGGATTGGCCGGTCACTACCAGAGGTTCGTTCAAGTTTGTAAAGATAGTAGCCCCTTTAACGCGGCTTACTCATAAGACTAAGAAGTTCGAATGGACAGAGAAATGCGAGAACAGCTTTTAAGAACTGAAGCAAAGATTGGTGACGGCCCCTATGATGGCATTGCCGGATGGAAAAGGAGATTTTGTAATTTGTAGTGACGCATCACATAAGGAATTAGGGTGCTTCTTATACATCACAACAAGGTAATCGCGTACGCGTCAAGACAATTAAGGGAATATAAAATTCGATATCCCCACCTATGAGCTTGGGCTCGTGGCAATAGTTTTGCCCTAAAGATTGGAGGCACTACTTGTATGGAGAGAAGTGCGAGATTTACACAAGCCATAAGTGCTCTAGTGCATTTTCACGCAGAAAGAGCTCAACATGCGCCAGAGGAGGTGGTTAGAGCTAATCAAGGATTACGATTATGAGATTCTTTATCATCCAGGGAAAGCCAAAATGGTGGCTAATGCCCTTAGTATAAAGGAGAGACTCAAGATGAAAATGTCTTTGGGAGAGTTGATAAGAGATTTTGAGAAAATGGAAATAGAAGTGAAGGTAACCGGAGCCGGTACCGAAAAGCTGTTTGAGATTGCAATACAGCCTGAATTATTGGAAAAGAACATATTGTGCCAGAAAAAGTGATGAATGAAGGCAGAGAGCCAACAAATAGATAGGAGATTAATACCGAGAAAGATGATAAGGGAATAATGATGTATTCCTACAGAATTTGGGTTCCAAATGTTCAAGAGCTTAAAGATGAGATCTTAGATGAAAGCTAGTTTGAGGAATAAGATTTAGAGCAAACCCTGAACGTGATAGTCAGGGAGGTCGCCATCAAGATAGAAGGAACCCATAACATAATGAAGTGGAAAATGAGGATTTAAAATATGTAGGATGACCCCGATTATGGGAAGGAGGAGGGAACGTTCAGACTAAAGAAAAAAGAAGTCGAGTAAGGAAAGGAGACCCGAGACGGTACTCCTATACGACAATTTATGGACCTTTCTAGACAGAACATAGACTATTATCCCCAACCACCACCCTGAGGAAATAATGCGGTGAGAAATTATTTCAGGACCTTTAAGTCGCTAAGCTCTCAGAGTTCCAAGGAACAAGCTGACCCAGTCGAGGCAAGAGCCTGACTAAAGGAAATATAGGAATCATTTGAGATTCTAAATGATTGACGAATCACACAAGATTGTTTTTGTCACTTACCCTCCTAAGAGAGAGGCCACCCGCTGGTGAAAGGCCAAGGAAGGCACGGAGCAAGAGATTATAATAAACTGATTTAAGTTCAGTCAATTGTTTTCAGGAAAGTACTTTCCAAGGTTATGTAGATAGTGTAAAAGCTTTAGAGCCAGAACAAAGGCAGACGAGTATGATGAATTATGAACCTAAGTTGTAAAAGTTGTCAAGATTCGTTCTGAGGACACGAATCTAGCATGACGGGATATTTGAAATCAATGCTTATGTTGTGTTGGTTCGTGAAATAATGATAAGAGAAAGGAAAATAAAAAGAAACTGAAGTGGAAAGGAATATAAAGGCAATAGAGTTTGAGGAATGATAAGGGAGTTAGATATGAGGAAACCCTAAAGACTCGTAGCAATAGAAATAGAAAAGTATATAATCGTCAGGATGAGGGTGATTTACCATGAGTTAAAATTGATGGTTGAAGGCATAAGAGATACATATATTTTATCCCCTGTAAGTTGGGAGGATTCGAGGAAACCTTGAGATAGTTCGAAGGATAAATAATGAGACGCAGATAGACTGAGGAGACAAGGAAGTAAGAAATTAGGAAAATTGGATGAAGGAAGTGACCTTCAAGAATGTGAAGTGTAAGACCGGTGGCTTGATACCCAGGAAGGGAGACACCAGGAATGAGAGATATCCCAACATTGAGATGACTGTTGAAATAAACAACAAAAGTAAATACGGAATTATTAAGAAGAAGTTCACGTTGAACACGACCAATATCTTCCAGAACATCCTTGCTATCGTTACCAAATCAAGCAAGAAAAGTAGATAACCGTAGTTATCTTTTGAAGGCCATATTGATTGACCTCATTTTAAATACAGATGTTATTGTGAAATTAGGCATATACTATCGAGGTGGGAAGGATTGAATAAGGCACCCTTATCAGGGATATATGACTTGATTATCCATGAAAGGATGCATGTACCTTTTTAAAGGTGGAATTAAAGATAGAACATCGGTAACTTAAAATGAATCCTAGGGGAATGCATAAAGGTTGGCATTTCACCCTTAATAGGGATAGTATGAGTTTTGACAGTATGAATTGGAAAGGATTAAGGTAATAACAACCTGTAAGAATCAGTGGAGAAATTTTCAGAAATATATAGACAATGATTCTAGTATTAATAAATGGTATCTGGATATGCCCTGTATCTAGGGAATACAGGAGGAACGATTCAAGGATAACCTTAGAGGTTTTACAAGGAGAAAGGTAATATTCAAAATTCTCAAGAGTAAAAATGTTGATAAAGGAAATATGACGTAATTATAATGATGCCAAGTGGGGCACGTGTTAAACCACAAGAAAGTATGGATCGAACCAGTAAAGGTCGAAACTGTTCAGGGAAATTAGGGCCTAAGATAAAAGATGTTCTAAGTATGATTGAGAGTCAGTCGTGACAGTGATTAACCTCTAAAGACTGAGGCAATAACTTATGGAAAAATGGTGATATTTTTTTTTACTCATCTGATTTTAAGGAAAACATCTTCACTCAAGCAGTGATTGGAAATGAGGTAGAAAATTTAGTGAAGGTGGTTAAAATGACATTGATTGTAAGGAAATATTACTATAAGGAAGGGCCAAAGAGGTGGCCGACACTTTAAGTGTAAGAAGATAATTATAGGCGCTTGTGCCAAAAGAATACAGTGATGATGGTTAAAGCTGTGAAGGTTGTATTATGGTATGGAAGATTGACATTCCTTCTGATGACTGTGCAATACCCAACTGTAATAGTAGTTTGGTAAAGGTTTAATTCGTATAATCGCCATGAGCGGGCTATCTATCTTAGAAGGTACTATCTTGAGATAAGCCAGGACCATGTTACGAAAGGAATAAATGAACCTTTGAGATGCATGTCTCCCAATAAAGACATACGATTAAGAATGGAATTAACCTGCTATCGTTGCCTTCATTGAAACTCTTCTGCAATTTTATCTGCTTCATGTCATATGTACGTCAAGTTCAGGAGTGTTCTTCATGAATCATGAACGGTGATCATGTTACCTCCTTAGAAGAATTCGATACGAGATGTATGGACTCCGTATAGTTAGCTATTAAGACTTCATGGAAAATGAATGATTACAGTAGGTCAACGGTGGACCCTAGTAGTGCAGGAATGATTGTGCGGGTAATGAGCCGATTAATTACAACCGTGAGAGTTGTATTGGAATGGATGTTGAGATTAGGTACCACTAATAGGGTTGTGGTGATGTATAAGTTATCATTGATAGACTAATTAAGTCGATTATCTACATATTGAATACTTATTCCTTCTTATCAATAGAGAGTCGTATTACTATACGAGGAAGGTTGCAAAGCAAGCATAGAATTCTAGTAACGATGATGTCTAGAATGAGATCCCAGATTCGATTTTCGATGTCGAAGGAGTTTCAAAGGTGATTGTGTATAAGCTCGAGGAAGAGCATGGGTCCATAGAATGATGGATGGAATAGTAAATATTTAAGCATGTGAAATGCGATGCTATTATACTTGATGTGGATTTATATACATATATGTTTTGTTCTCCTATGACAAACCTCTATAGTTCAGAGGTAGACTCCAAGCCAGATATTTTGTGGCAGTATATCTTTTTTCATATATACAATTCTCTTCAATTCATTCTTTTCTTTTCATTTTGTATAAGCTGAGAAGAACAACCCTTTCAGAAGGGGAGGTATTGCCGAATGACTATCTATATGTGTGATAGAAGCCTAGTAGGATACCACATGTTGTTTAATTGCTTGTCAAGTACTAAAGGCTGGCCACCTTCTGTACTAACTATGCAATAGAACAAGTGTTCATAACCATAGTGATCTCTCAACAAATTCCTTTACTTCTATATGATTGATCAAACTTTGGAAAATAGAAACAGCTGAAAATGGAGAAGTAAAGTTGTGGTGGTATTCGGAATGGAAACACATTCGTGATACTAAGGTTGACGTGGTTATTAAAAGGTTATAGAACGCTAACGAGCAAAAGTATAACCAGTATAATATTAGGAACGGAAGGTAGTAGCGATTACGAACTGGAAAAGAATGGGTATTGAGAAGCAAAAGCTCTAATGCTAAAAGCTATAATGAGAGTCTGTGCAATAGACTTGAAAGAATTTGGAATGATCACTTAACGCGGATTGAGTTTTCTCACGATAATAGATCGTATGTCAGGTATCGAGATGTCGTCTTATGAGATCTTTGAGGGAAGACAATGTCGATCCCCCTTATGTTAGGATGAAGTTGAAGAGCGCAAGATGCTCGGACCAGTAGTGGTCCAAAGGACCAAGGATATAATAGATTTAATCAGAGGACGGCTGGTAGTAGCCCAAGATGGGAACACGAAGTATGTTGATTTGACACGAAAGGACAAGGAATAGGAAGTAGGGGACCTAGTGTTGTTATAGGTATTCCCTTGGAAAGGAAGGATGAGGTTCGGAAAGAAAGGGAAGCTAAGTCCACGAATTGTTGGACCCTTGGATATATTAAGACGTATTGGGAAGATAGCATATGAGCTAGCCCTACCCCCGAACATGTAGCAAGTCATAATGTGTTTCACGTATCAATGTTAAGGAAGTGTAATTCGGATGCCAGATAAATAGGGGCACATGAGCGCATAGACATGCAACCAGACATAACCTATATGGAGCAACCAGGAAGGGTTATAGACTGAAAAGGGACAAGTGCTTAGGAGAAGGGTTATCAAACTATTCAGAGTTTGATGGAAGAACCACAATGTGGGAAAATTTACTTGAGAGTTAGAAAGTACAATGCTAAGAAAGTATCCCTATTCATTTTCTATCTGATTCCGGGACGGAATCCTTTTAAGGAGGGGAGACTGTAATAACCCCAAATTTTGGAATTTTTGAAACCCTTATGAATAGTGCTTTTTATTGATTATGCTGAATAAGAAAACTTTTCATGCCACACTACGTAGGGGTTCTTTTATTGTTATTCTGAGATCGTATTAGTACTCTATATGATAAATAAGTGTATGTAATGATCGTCAGAATCCAAATCCGAACACTTTGATTTTTCCCGAAAATCCACCAGATACCGAAAGAATTGAGTATAAGGTAACATGATTAAAAGGATTTAAATTCAAGGATTATAAGAGAGGATCATAAAATAAATATAATGTATTGAGAAAGGTTAAGGGAATCCAAGTAATAAGATCCCGGGTATGATCCCTCAAACGATAAATGAGAACGAAAGTTAAGCGAACCGTATAACAGATCAGGGGTCATTAGCCAAGTAATTAGGGGTTAATCAAAGAGGTTAGTGGGTGATGATGTCATCATACCAATAAGAAGAAAACAAGTGTAAAAGGATGACATAATCAAGATGACCTAAGCATGACCTAGTAGATATTTTGAATTGGTGGAATATTAGCCAAGTGTTTTTAACCATGCTAAATTCTAAATATGGTTAATTAAAATAAAAGAGAAGCAGCCTAGTAATTCACCACACAATTAGTCAAAGGGCAAAACAAGAAGCATTTCACTTTCTCCCCCTTGAAAGCTTGCTCTCGGCCAAAACCAGAGCAGCAACTTCAAAGTGCCATATCTCCTTCAATACTCACTCAAATGATGTGTTCTATAGCGCGTTGGAAAGTTATTGAGATGGCCTATAACTCTTGTTCACAAGTCTCTTCTAAATAAGCATGTTAAGACCCTCATATTTACAGTTCTTTAAATCTGACTTTTAGAAACTTCAAAACCTAACTTTGTGTTCTTGATTTCTTTGGAAAGATTAAGCTTGTAGGAGGCTTCCTAAGGTTTCCTAGCAACTTAACACCTCCCAAGGAAGGTATAAACTTCAAACCCTAGCTTTGATTTTATGATTCCATTAAGTTTTATTGAAGCATTGTTAGTATTAAGGCTTGATCTTTGATTATAAGTAGTTTTGGTGGATTTGTATTGGTTTTGAATATTGGGTCTTTGATTGGTTGGATAAATTGGTAAAATTTGGAATTGGGGACTGAGTTGTAGTATGATGTTTGAATATTGTTGTGTTGGTGGTTGTGAGTGAATTGATGAGAATTTAGAGTGATAATTAAATTGGAAATCGCGTAAACATAACCGTCATAATGCCCATTTTCCTTAGACTGTTGTACATGAATCTCGGACCAGATAACTCACTGACCAATCTATAACATTGCCATTATTAGCTAGAGAATGTCATAAGCTTCGTTTTGATATGTGGTTTGCTTGGTTCCGATGTACGGTTTAGGAGAAACGACCATTTTAAGTAACGGCGTTTCGCGAACGAACCTTTACCCCTCGCCTTACTTTGAAACCTTGGTTAAGGCCCTTAAATGACTAATTGGAGTATAAAACAATTATGTAAAGTGGATTAGGAAGTTGGGAGCGTACTTGCGAAAGAATCGCCTTAAACCCCTTAATGGTTAATTTATTAAAAATGGTGGAGCCGAGGGTACTCGAGCGACTTAAGTGAATCATTAAGCGCAAAAGCGAGCGTTAGAGTCTAGTTGGTTAAAGTGTAGATTCTTAAGCGACTTTGGTTTAATTCCAACTTATATGTTATTTATAGGTTACCAGGCTCGTCCCAGGCCTTTTACCACCCTCAGTCGCTCAAACAAGTTTTCTACCCGTTATACTGTTGTTGTGATGTATACATTTGTATATGCATTATCTTGTGATAGATGCATGATGGTCAATTAGCAAATTCTTGCGATATATTGTAGCATGTGATATGGTATATATGCATGCCTGTTTCGTATTCTTGATACATATATCTGTTGATTCAGTTGATAATACCTATGCTAGAGATAAGCGGTAAATTGCATATACCCTTAGTATAGGGGACCTAAAGGTGAATATTTTTCTAAAACCAGGAGTCGATGCTCCCGAGTATAATATATATATATATATATATTTATATATATATATATGAATAGTTTTTAAAACTATGAATCAAATAAGGTTTATTCGATAACTTTATTTTATTAATGAATATTATTTTGAATATTTATTCGAGGGCTTATGACTCCGTTGATTTTATTATTGAATATTATTTTGAATATTAATTCGAGGGCTTATGACTCCGTTGATTTTATTATTGAATATTATTTTGAATATTCATTCGAGGGCTTATGACCCCGTTTATTTTATTATTGAATATTATTTTGAATATTCATTTGAGGACTTATGACCCCGTTTATTTTATTAATGAATATTATTTTGAATATTCATTCGAGGGCTTATGACCCCGTTTATTTTATTAATGAATATTATTTTGAATATTCATTCGAGGGCTTATGACCCCGTTTATTTTATTAATGAATATTATTTTGAATATTCATTCTAGGGCTTATGACTCCGTTTATTTTATTAATGAATATTATTTTGAATATTCATTCGAGGACTTATGACTCCGATTAATTACTAATTATTATTCTTTATTTTATTAAGGAATAATGTGTCGATGATCAAGCTAGCTTTTGATTATTCAAATAAAGCTAATTAATGATTGTCTTATGAATGACAAAGATTTTCAGAAAAACGTTGAGACAAGGTTAGATATATGAGATCACCTTGCAACGATATTTTTATACAGTTATAAACTGGAACTCTGTGTATATTATACATGTCAGAAGATTTCAAAGATTGTGAAAAGTATATATGTATATATATACTGAATATTTTGCGACTTGGTCGCGTTAAGATATCAGCTTGGTTCATTTCTTCTTGACCAAGACTTTCATGAGTACTATGAGAATACTCATATATTGTTAATTATTATACATATTATTTCGGTGGGCTTGTTGCTCACCCTTGCTTTCTTCATTCATCACACAACATCAGATAGACAAGATGAACATGACCAAGCTCCCAATTCGCGAGCGGATAGGAAACGTTCCGCAATTTCCTATAGGCATTGATGTCGCTGTAGCTTAGGTAGGAACTACCAATAGGCTAGGCTTTCAACTTTTGATGTACCAGACTTATGTATCTTTATCAATTGTAATAATGGCAAAGAAATGTAAATTTATTCAGAAACCCTTTTAAGGTGTAATGGCATATAATTTTGGAATAAAATGACTCGTGTTATTTTTGGATATTCATCTCTGAGACTATAACTTGTGGTGTATGTGTTTATTGTGGGGTCACAGTACAGAGTAGTTGATTGTTTTTTTAAGATTGGGTGTTATTAAGGGAAATGGAACTCGTGACAACCCGGATCCCCGACCCCGGATTTGGGGGTGTTACAATATACGTTCACCCCTCTATGTACATTTGGACCTAACCACCAGTTCCAGAGGTAAGTGATCCTATAGACTTTTTCCCATACTTTGAGCCAGAGATACCTCTACTACCACTTCTTGAGTTTCCAATGCTAAAGATACCTGACCTGGTTGATTTTCCATAGTCGGATGAGCTAGAGGAACCATTTCAGCAGTTAGATCCAGAAACACCTTTCCAATAACCAGAGATTCCATTTCAGCTGCCAGATGTGCATCCAGATCCTCAGATGATTGAGCCTCAGATACCACCGGTGTTATTTCTAGCTCTCATAGACATATATGGTCTAGTGCCAGGGATTTACCATTTTTCACGTACAAAGTTGAAATGAGAAGGTCATCAATCAGCCTGTGCCTTTACCTACCAGGGGATCGCAGACAGATCTTAAAGAGCCTAGGACAGTGCCGTACCATGAGTTTTCTAGGATAAGAGATGGCATGCAGATGTGAAGGGCTCAGTGTAGTGAGATTCTTGGATTATTTGAGCGACGGAAGTTAGGAGTTTCTTGGGATTGGATGGTTATTATAGAAGATTCGTTAAAGATTTTACGAAGTAGCTACGCCATTAACTAAATTGACTCGGAAGAACGAAAAGTTCGCATGGAATGAAAAATGTGAAGAAAGCTTTCAAGACTTGGAGAATTGACTAGTTACCGCATCTGTACTTGTATTACCAGATGATCAAAGAGATTTTGTCATTTACAGTGACGCGTCCTATCGAGGGCTTGGGTGTGTATTAATGCAGCACGATAACATAATTGTGTATGCTTCTAGACAAATGAAACCTCATGAACAAAAATATCCAACGCACGATCTGGAATTAGCCGCCATCGTGTTCGCATTGAAACTTTGGAGACATTATCTTTATGGCGAGAAATGTGAAATCTACACAGATCATAAGAGTCTAAAATACATTTTTACGTAGAAAAACTCAACATGAGACAACGACGTTGGCTGGAGCTAACCAAAGACTACGATATGTCAATCAATTATCATTCAGGTAAAGCCAATATTGTAGCAGATGCAGTAAGTCAAAATGATAGGTTGAATATGTTGACATCCTCAGAAGAATTGATCAGAGAATTTGATAAATTAGAAATTAAAATCCGTATTCCTGAAGAATCCACTAAAATGAACTATGCCATGACACTTCGGCCAAAATTATTGGAAAAGATTAGGAGATACCAAGAGGAAGTAATGAATCAAGATGATGATAACTTGACAGGAGAAGAAATCACAAGTCAGAAAGATGAAAAAGGAAGTTTACGATTTTCCTCGAGAATCTGGATACCTAATGTACCAGAATTGAAAGAAGAAATTTTGAGAGTTGCTCACAATTCCAGATATTCAATTCATCCCGGAAGCACGAAGATGTATAGAGATTTAAAGGAAAGCTTTTGGTGTCCAGACATGAAGAAAGAAATAGTTGAATGGGTCAGTAAATTTTATACGTGTCAACGAGTCAAGGCAGAACATCAACGTCCAACTTGATTATTATAACCATTGGATATTACAGAATGGAAATGGGAACAGATAACAATGGATTTCGTAGTAGGACTTCCAAGAACCAGAGCAAACCATGATGCTATTTGGGTCATTATCGACAGACTAACCAAGTCAGCATATTTTCTTCCAATTAACGAAAGGTTCTCGCTCGATAAGTTAGTGCACCTACATCTCAAGGAAATTGTAATGCGACATGGAGTGCCTGTATCCATTGTATCTGATCGAGATCCACGTTTTAACTCAAAGTTCTGGAGACAATTTCAGGAATGCCTTGGTACTAAATTAGACATGAGTAATACTTATCATCCACAAACAGACGGGCAAAGCGAAAGAACAATTCAAACAATTGAAGATATGCTACGTGTATGTGTAATAGATTTTAAAGGCAGTTGGGACGAACATTTACCACTAGTAGAATTCTCGTACAATAACAGCTATCATGCCAATATTGGAATGCCACCTTATGAAGCCTTATATGGAAGGAAGTGTAGGTCACCTGTATGTTGGGATGAAGTTGGAGAACGCAAAATTTTAGGTCCAGATTGATTAAGCAGACCAAGGAAAAAGTAGAGCTTATCCAAAAGCGACTTGAAGTAGCACAAAATCGACAATGTAAATGTGCAGATCAAACCAGAAAGGATATGGATTACCAAGAAGGAGAACATGTATTACTGAAGATTTCACCATGGAAAGGATTGACTAGATTTGGCAATAAAGGCAAACTAAAGCCATGATATGTTGGTCCATTTGAAGTTTTGAAGAGAGTTGGAAGGGTTGCATACGAGTTAGCCTTACCACCCCATATGTAGCATATCCATAACGTGTTTCATGTGTCAATTCTTAAGAAATATAATCCTGATTCAAGGCATATAATAGAGTATAAGCCGATAGAGTTTCAAGCTGATTTGTCTTATATAGAACAACCAATAAAAATTTTAGATCGACTAGAGAGAGTATTGAGGAATAAATCAGTACCACTAGTGAGAGTCTTGTGGAGAAATCCTATGGTAGAAGAGTCAACCTGGGAACTTGAAAGTGAAATGTTAGAAAAGTATCCCCAGTTATTTCCTAGCGAGATTCTGAGGACAAAATCCTATTAAGGGGGAAGGATGTAATGACTGATAAATTACGCGTGTATTATATCTTAATAAAGGTGAATTACATGTTTTAATATGTTATTAAGAGTGCTGAATTGTAAAACCCTAAATGTACTCTGTTTTGATTGGAATGTGTTTTAGATAATTATCGAGTGTTTTATTCAAGGTTAAATGCTTTTATATAAAAAGTTGTACAACCCAAACAGTGTTTACTAGCTGATATTTCATACAAAATCATTGGCCTTATTTTTCCTAGTATGACCTATAGCAGAGCGATATTCTGAACATCCAGTCGTTTTATAAATTTTCTCGTTTTGCGAAAAACGACTTTTCCGGGCTCCTTCGGGTGTCAAATGCCCCACAAAAATCACATTTTTATTTTTATAGGATCATGAAAATATAAAATATCATTTTTCTTTGCATTTTTGTATTATTTATAATTTTTGGGAATTTTTGGCATATATTTTGTAATTATTGGATATTTAAAAATTCAAAATTAATACCCAAAAATTATAAAATTAAGGGCCAAATAATTTTATTAGATGTATAATTAGGGTCTTAATTTTTATTGGGGGTATTTTTCTTCCAATTATAAATAATTGATTTTTTATTAATTAATTAATTAAAATTATAAAAAAATTAGAAAAATCAACAAATTCCCCAATTTCTCTGTAATTAAGGTTTGGAGTTCTTGGAATAAATCCTCAAATTAATCGTGATTCTGTTAACCAAATCAGTCATGTAAGTAATTAAAATGAAGCTCTTTGAATCTTCTTTCTATTCCTGTTATCAATTTCATAGTTAGATTGTTCGATTTTAAAATCGTAATTTTTGAGTTTAATTTTGATTTGAGTGTTTTTTATTGAAGTTGCTGAGACGATTTTGAGTGTCATAGGGTTGTAGATCGTTGAGTTTGCAGTCGGTTCGTACTAGTTTTATTGATTTTTGTTCCAGTTTTAAGCTCGCAGGAAAATCGCCGTTAGAGGCGGCAGTTTCTCGATTTTCCGGCTCCGGAGACGACAATGGACGGAGGGAGAGTCGTTGTTGTGATGTGGGGATGAAAAAGGGAGGAAGACTGGCCTTAAAACATGTAGTTTTGTTCCTAATTACCCTAAATTGAATTCTAAAAAAACTGTTTCAGTATTTTGTAATTTATTTTTATTTTATAAAAATCAGAAAATCAGTTTTATTATTTAGTAAATCAAATAATTAACTTTATTAATTATCTGATTTATTTTATAAATAATTCTAAATTATTTTCTTATTTTAGAAATTCGAAAATTTATTTATTTATTGATTTATTTATTTAACTAATTAATTATTACTTATTTGTTGATTATTTATTCAAACTAGTTAATTATTTAATGATTAATCATATTACTTAAATAATGTGTAATAAATTTAAGTTGTTTCCTTTTTATTTTAGAAATTTGAAAATGCAATTATTTAATTATTTTTTTATTTAAATATTCCTTAATTACTTATTATTTATTTAAATTGATTAATTATTTTATATTTAATCATTTTAATTGAATAATTTGTAATAAATTCTATTTAATTCCAAAAATTAGGAAAAATGATTTTTAAATTTGATTTTTCCTATATAATTATTTAAAAATATATTCGATGTTCAATTATTCTTTAATAATTAATTATAATGAACAATAATTGATTTATTTTGTTTATTACGTAATAATTGAACCGTTTATCCGATTTAATCAAACGAAAGCCCTTAAACTTAGAAAAATGACCCGATTCCATTAAAAATAGTTTTAAATCTTAATTCCTTTCGGGAAGTAGTCGACTTTCGATAGTTATTCATTTCAAGCCTTATTAATTATGATTACGAGTCCGATAAATCTCAGAAAATTAGAAAACGAAGCAGTTGTGGTTTATTAATATGAATATAAGTACAATGTCAAACCTAAAAATATTTATAAGTTTAGATCAACTATGTGACTTATGTGCTACGTGATTTATGTGATTATTTGAGTCTTATTTTCTAGATAATTTATATACGACTCAAATAGAGTCGTACGGGTACACGATAAGGGCTACATGGTCTCAGTCTGAAACACGATTACGATGTAAGTCAACTAAACGAGTATCTTTCTTTGATAGATACAACTCCAACGAGGCGGAACCAACCTGTGCTCGAGAAGTGTGATATACCTAAAGTAAAACAAGTATCAGGCAAGTTTTTCCCCTATTCTAAGTTCAGAATAGTGAATTTCTTTCAGGTTCTTATGACAACTACACACTGATAACTCCTGTTCACAAACACTGATACATAATTATTGATCTTTTATTAATATTTCATTTCGATTCCTATTTTCTCTTAATTTATCGAATCTTTTATTCATATTTCCATAGTTTATACACATACCCTTACATATACTCAAATATGTTCTGATGTTGGGATACATCAAAGCATACCGATTGTTCCAGATACTAAACCATGGGCTGGATGGTTACTATATGGGCCGGGTATAAATCGGACCCTTAATTATTAGGCCAAAGAGCCTGGGTACCCTATATGCTGGTGGGTCTGTACAGTTGGGTATAGATCTACACTATATCCTGACTGATCAGCGGGTTATAGTGCATATGTTAGTTTTGTGTCTATTCTAATTCATTGGTAATCGCCAATAGTGGCCTTCCTTAATTCCTGCAGAGATGTGTAGTTACTCAAATGATCAGATTACCGTTTCATTTATCATTTTGTTTATATATATATATTATAGGCTTGTTGAGCAATTATGGCTCACCCCTATTGTTGTTACTCACCTTGTTTTTCAGTTAAGACTGAGAATGAATTTCTTCCGTACCCGAGTGGTCAAGAAGCGGGTCAAAAGGCGGGACCCTATGGCACCAAGGGTGCTAATTCCAATTCCAGAAGAAAGTTTTGAAATTCTCGAGAAGGTGTAGTGGGAAATGTGGATATTATTTGAATAAAAGAAACTTAGTTTAAAACTTGTGTAGTTAACTGGTTTGTAATAAAGAGAAGTGGTAAGACTTTAAATTTGGGTTTGTAATAAAAGTAGTGAGTTGTTCTTGTTTTCATACTTTAACCTTAAAAGATCCTAAGTAGTAGTAGAAAGGGGTTTGTTTTATATCTATGTAATTGTTGTATAGGTTTAGTATTGTTATTAGTGGCAAGTAACCCCCAGATCTAGACCCCGAATTTGGAGGGTGTTACACTTTGTATCTGATTTGGCTTTGTGATTCCTGTAATGAATCAAGCAATTTACACAGTTGAGTTATAAATATGAATAACATGCTAAAATTGGACTCTGGTGTTTACACAGCATACAACTACGTTGTTTTATTAAGAGCATGCTAATCAGTGATATCCAGTTTATTATTGTTTTGACAGATATTCTAAATGATTTACAGGTTATTATTTTCATAATGTTTTATAATTATGTTCCTATAACTGTTTACATTACTATTTTACTTTGATATTCATATATTGGTACTGCTGAGCGATTATATGCTCACCCTTGCAACCTGTTATATATATATCACAGATGCCTAGGCGATCTTTCATACCTGGTCTGAATAGAGTTTCATCCCCTTCCGGTCCCAGATCCTCTGAGGTAGTTTGTATCAGACCATATGCGGTCTGAAGAGTTGCTGAATAAGTTAGTGTGTCAGACTTTTAATAATGGTTATGTATTAGCGAGTAGCTTAAATCATACTTGAACCTGGAACGGATCTTGGTTTTGGGGTTTTGTTAATGTAATGAAAATAATCTAGTAGTTTATAATTATGGTTTGATATATTTAGTGACATCAACTCCCGACCCCGGGGTTGAGGCCGTCACAGGATAATTCTTATCCGTTGAATTCCATCAGTATTTACCTTTAGCAAATCCTGATTTTGGTGTCAGGATTTGTTAATCTTGCAAATCCTGATCTTGGTGTCAAGATTTGACAACTTCCAAATCCTGATTTATAACTTTAATAAAGTCAAACTTATTGTTGGCTGCACTACAAATTGTAAAGACCTCAACAATATTAAATTAAGAGTAATTAAGCATACCTAACTCATTTACCAACCTGGTAAAAGTTGATTCATCAAGTGGCTTGGTAAAGATGTCTGCAAATTGTTGCTCACTTGGAACAAAATAAAGTTCCGCGGTACCATTCATAACATGCTCTCTTATGAAGTGGTATTTGATGTCAATGTGTGTTGTCCTTGAATGCTACACAGGGTTTTTAGTGATGGAAATGGCACTTGTGTTGTCACAAAAAATTGGAATCTTATCCACATGTAGACCATAGTTCAACAGTTGATTTTTCATCCATAAAATCTGTGCACAACAGCTACCAGCAACATTATATTCAGCCTCACTGTGGAAGTAGAAACTGAATTCTGTTTCTCATAAAACCAGGACACAAGCTTGTTTTCTAGAAATTGGCATGTTCCAGTTGTGCTTTTCATGTCTATTTTGCACCCTGCATAATCTGCATCTGAATAACCAATTAGATCAAAGCCAGAATCTCTAGGGTACCAAATGCCAAATTTTGGTGTACCCTTGAGATATCTGTAAAATCTCTTAATAACTACTAAATGAGATTCTCTAGGATCAACATGAAATCTAGCACAGAGACAAGTAGTAAACATTATATTTGGCCTACAAGCTGTCAAATATAAAAGTGAGCCAACCATGCCTTTATAGTTTGAAATGTCCACAGACTTTTCAGTAGTGTTCAATTAAAGTTTAGTGGCAGTGGCCATGGGAGTTTTTGCAGATGTGCAATCCATTAAATCAAACTTCTTTAAAAGATCATGAATATATTTAGTTTGATTAATGAATATTCCATCACTAACTTGCTTAACTTTTAAACCAAGAGAGTAAGTTAATTCTCCCATCATGCTCATTTCATATTTACTTTCTATCAATTTTGCAAATATTTTGCAAAGTTTCTCATCTGTAGAGCCAAATATAATATCATCTATAAATTTGAACAAGTATACTCGAGCAATTAACAATTCTAAAGAATAGTGTTTTATCATTAGTACCTCTGGTGAAATGAATTTCTAAAATAAACTTTGACAAAATATCATATCAGGCTCCAAGTGCTTTCAAAAGATAGTATAAATAGCTTGAAAAGTTGGGGTCTTCAAAATCTGGAGGCTGACTCCCATAGACTTCCTCCTCCAATGATCAGTTCAAATGGGTAATCTCTTTCCATTTTCTTTGAGGTGGTAAAATTGTTCTAGAAAAAGTGGCATCATTAGTGTCTTGATGTGTAACTGAGTGTTGACTAGTTGACACTCCCCCTGATTTTATGGATCTTTGATTTTAAGATGGAGTTCTGTCAAATAATGATCTAGAGTTATTTTCAACTGATGCTGAATTCTTCCTTTCAACGGATGATACACTGTGTCTCTCAACGGATGCTGCACTTTGTCTTTCAACGGATGCAGTATTTTATTTCAACGGATGTTGCACTATGTCTTTCAACGGATGCAGCACTCTGTGCATCAACTGTTGTTCCTTCATTCAAAGATAACTTTGAATATTCTTTTGTCATTGTTTCTAAATCACTTTCATCATAATATATCTCAACATTATCAAATTTGAGGCTTTCATGGAAACCTTCATCTGTCAGTACTTCAATCTTTTTATCATCAAACACAACATGTACGAATTCCATTACTATATTTGTTCTTAGATTGTAGAACCTATTTGCTATCCCAACAACATATCCAACAAGATTCCCTCATCAGCTTTGGCATCAAACGTTCTATGTTGATCAGTTCGATTCCTTAGAATATAACAGTTGCATCCAAAGACATTAAGAAAGTTCAGTGTTGGATTCCTATTCTTGAACAGTTGATAAGGAGTCATGCATTTGGCTTGATTAATCAAAAAAATATTTTGAGTGTAGCATGCAGTTTTTACAGCCTTAGCCCAAAAATAAGTTGGTAACTTTGATTCTTCTAGTATTGTTCTAGTTACTTCAATCAATGATCTATTCTTTCTCTCAACCACTCCATTTTATTGTGGTGTCCTTGCAGCTAAGAACTCATGCATGATTCTATTTTCTTCACAGAATAATCTCATGGTAGAATTCTTGAACTCAGTTCCATTGTCACTCCTAATTCTTCTTACTTTGAGATCATGATGATTGTTGACTTGCCTTATATGATTGATAATGATTTCACTAGCTTCATCTTTGGATCCAAGAAAATATGTCCATAAGAACTTTAAAAAAACCATCCACGATCACTAGGCAATATTTCTCCTTTGATATTGACAATACATTGACTGGTCCAAACAAATCCATATGTAGTAGTTGTAGAGGTTCATCAATATTGATTCAAGCTTTCTTTTAAATGATGCTTTCACTTGTTTTTGTTTCTGACAAGCACCACACAGTTCATCTTTTGAGAACTCAACTTGATGAATGCATCTAACAAGGTCTTTCCTGACTAATTTATTCATGGTCTTGAAGTTCAAATGTGACAGTTTCTTGTGCAATAGCCAACTTTCATCTTGACTTGCTTTGCTGAAAAGACAAGTGATGGAATTTGCATTTGTTGAGTTGAAATCAGTTAGGTACACATTTCATTTCAGTAGGATTTTATCTATCACGGAAGCATGGCAAAACAATTTTTACGATATAAAATCCATATAATACGCATACAGATCATGAATTAAATCGAGGGATCGTTTCTAACCTTTAAAAGCGATCCAAGTACCACGAGCGGAGATCCTTAGCAGCTGCTCCTCAAGTGTGAAGCACTCCACCGGTATCCACCAAGAAATCGATGTAATGGAGGATGAGGAGGTGGAGAGAATTAGGGTTTTTGTAAATTTTAGGTTTAGGCAAAAATAGGGTTTATAATAGTATATTTGTAGGCAAAATTTTCAGGTGAAAATTTTCCCATAAAATATTATTATTATTAACCCTTTATTATTCTCACTAATAATTAAAATACCTTTTAATTATTAATCCTTTTTCTAAACACTTTAGAAATAATTCTCTCACTTGATTTAATTTCCAAAAATTAAATTCTTAATTAATAATATTAAGAACTTTTTCTTAATTAATTTATAATCAATTAAATCTCATTAATCAATTATTAAATTTGCCAATTAATTATTTATTTCATAAATAAATAATTATCAGCCATTATTAATTAATTCCTCCACCATTAAATCATTCTCTTTTATAGTGTGACCCTGTAGGTTCAATATTAAGCCGGTAGTAGAAATAAATAATAATAAAACTATTTTATCATTATTTATATAAATTCTCTAATTCATTAAATATGATTAATTAATTAATCATATTTATTCTACATCGTGAGGGATACTTCTCAGCATATCGCGACTATCCGGATAATACAAATTCACTGCTTAGAATACCAAGAACCTATTTAGTGAGTAGTTACCGGACAATCAATTTCTTCTACCCTGCAATGTCACGATTAAATATAAGGCATGGAACTTGTGTCAAGCCTATCTTATTTAATCACTTGATTTCCCATTCACTATGCTTAGTTCTATTTAATGTAAATTAGAAACATCTTTCTAATTTCATTCACTCTTGCCAGAGATTCCTGAACTAGCATAAGTGGATCAGCATTGAACATTCTCTTCCTTCACTGGAAGGGGTAGATCCTTTATTGATCATGCACTATATTCGTGTACAAATTCCTATACCCAGTAGAGCCCTTATAATTGTCCCTGGAGACTAAGAACTAAACCAAAGCATAGTTCAGTGTACACAAGATGACTATGATGACCTCAAGTCTAAGGATACTTGTACAACTATCACTATGTGAACAACTGCAGACACGTGAATGAACTCCATCAGTTGTTCAGCTGTGTGAGTCATGTTCAGTGAACTTATTCTATAATAAGCACATACATACTAGCTATAGTGTCACCACACAAATGTCTGTGAGAACAGACATCCTTCATAATGAAGCAAGCATAGTATGTACCGATCTTTGCTAATTATTAATTACCAGTTAGTAATCCTACGACCAGGAACTATTTAAGTTTAGAGTTATCATCTTTTAGGTCTCATTATTATGATCTCATCACAATCCATAAAAAACTTTACTCTAAACTGTGGTATATCTTATTTAAACACTTAAAATAGATAGAGCCCGCAATAAAAACAAAACAAGTCATTTATTAATATCAATGAAATCAAAACATATTACATAAAAGTTATTCCTAAATCCTCATACATGATTGGACTTAGGACATATCTCTTTCAATCTCCCACTTGTACTAAAGCCAATCACTCTGGTATCTAATACCCATCTTGTCTTTATGACGATCAAAGTGACTTTGAGAAAGTAACTCTGTTAAAGGGTATGCTATGTTGTTATGTGTGTCAACTCTCTCGATGTTGACATCTCCTCTTTCAACAATCTCCCTAATCAGATGAAAGCGCCGTAGGACATGTTTGGAATTTTTATGAGACCTAGGTTCCTTGGCTTGTGCTATTGCTGCGTTGTTATCACAATACAACACAATAGGCTAGGAACAACTCCCAACTCAGAAACAAATTTCCTCATCCAAACGGCTTCTTTTGCAGCCTCACTTGCATCTATATATTCTGCTTCCGCGGTGGACTCAGCCGTTGTAGACTGTTTGGAACTCTTCCAACTAATCGCACCACCATTCAGAGTAAACACGTACCCTGACATGGATTTGCTATCACATTATGATTGAAAACGAGAGTCGGTATGACCCTCTATTTTCAACTCAGATTCACCACCAAAAATAAGAAAAATGTCCTGAGTCCTTCGTAATTACTTAATGATGTTTTTCACTGCTTTCCAGTGGTCTTCACCTGGATTGGACTGATATCTGCTCGTCACACTAATTGAATAACCAACACCAGGCCTAGTACACAACATCGCGTACATGATAGATCATATTGCTGAAGCATAAGGAATCATACTCATACGCTCTCTTTCCTCAGGTGTCTTAGGAGACATTTTCTCGGAAAAGGGACACTCCATGGCTCATCGGTATGAGACCTCTTTTGGAGTTTTCCATGCTAAACCTTTTAAGCACTTTCTGGATATATGTACCCTGGGCAAGACCTATCATTCTCCTAGATCTATCTCTATAGATCTTCATACCGAGAATGTACGATGCTTCTCCCAAGTCCTTCATGGTGAAGTTCTTTGATAGCCATACTTTGACTAATTACAACATCGGTATATCATTTCCTATAAGAAGTATGTCATCTACATACAATACAAGAAATGTTACCGCGCTCCCACTAACCTTCTTGTAGACACATGGTTCATCTATGTTTTTGATAAAACCAAACTCTTTGATTGTCTCATCAAAATGGATGTTCCATCTACGAGAAGCTTGCCTTAAACCATATATGGTTCGCAGCAGCTTACACACTAGGTGTTCATTTTCCTTGGAAAGAAAACCCTCTGGCTGTGTCATATACACTTCCTCCTCAAGTTCCCCATTGAGGAAGGCCGTTTTCACGTCCATTTTCCAGATCTAATAGTCGTAGTAAGTAGCAATCGCAAGCAAAATCCGAATTGATTTTAACAGGGCTACAGGCGAAAAAGTTTCATCAAAGTCAATCCCTTGTCTTTGTTTTAATCATTTTGCCACAATCCTGGCCTTATAGGTCTCCACCTGGCCATCTGCTCCAATATTTCTTTTGTATACCCACTTGCACCCAATAGGCTTAACACCTTCAGGCGCCTCAACCAGAGTCCATACTTGGTTGGTATACATAGATTCCATTTCGGATTTCATGGCACTATGCCATTTCTCTGAGTCAACACTACTCATAGCCTCATTATAGGTCACAGGGTCGTCATCATCAATGATTGACAACTCATTGCCATTCTCAATGACAAGGCCATAATACCTCTCAGGTTGGCGAGACACTCTCCCTGTCCTACGAATGGGCTGTTCCACAGAAGGTTGTTCAGTCTGAACAGGTGTTTCCACTTGATCCGTAGTAGTTTGTGCTTCTTGAACTTCATCAAGTTTAATTTTGCTCCCACTGTTTCCTTCAAGGATAAACTGCTTTTCCAAGAAGGTAGCATGTCTGGAGACAAACACCCGATGATCGGTGTAAAAGTATTACCCCAAAGTCTCTTTAGGATATCCCACAAAATTACATTTTACGGATCGAGATTCCAGCTTATCTAGGTCAACTTTCTTGACATAAACTGGACATCCCCAAATCTTAACGTGTTTAAGACTCGGTTTCCTTTCTTTCCATATCTCATATGGAGTTTGAGGAACAGATTTGGAAGGCAACTTATTCAGTAAATATGCTGAGGTTTCCAATGCATAACCCCATAGGAATACTGGAAGATTCACATAGCTCATCATGGACCGAACCATGTCTAACAAAGTTCGATTTCTCCTTTCAGATACCCCATTTAACTGTGGAGTATATGGAGGAGTCCACTGGGAGACTATACCATTTTCTTTGAGATAATCTAGAAACTCTTCATTCAAGTATTCACCACTTCGATCTGATCGAAGAGTTATAATACTGTGTTTGGTTTGTTTCTCCACTTCATGTTTATATTCTTTGAACTTTTCAAAGGCTTCAGACTTGTGTTTCATCAAATACACATATCCGAATCTAGATCTATCATCTATGAAAGTAATGAAGTATGAAAATCCACCCATGGCATGCGTAGACATTGGTCCACATACATCTGTGTGTACCAATCCTAGCAAATCTGCAGCGATTAAAAACTAATATATATAATTACTGTATTTATTACTAAGGAACGTGAGCTCAAGGCCTTTAATGGCTGCTATCGTGTTTCGTAGCTTAACTCTGCCTTTACGAGATGCCTACGTATCTCTGTGAATTAGAGAATCAAGCCAAAAAATGTAGTTCTGATCTGTGGGGTGAGGCCCCTTATATAGATGTGGGAATCCTTGAATTGGACTTGGTATAGGAGACTTGGTAGCCAAGTCTCAGAATTAGAATGGACTTTGGAGTCCTAAATAGTAGGAAACTGATTCCTTATCCTTCTAGGTCCCTTTGAGGCTAATCTGCAAGGATTTATGTCCTTATCAGGACTCTTCTTAATAGCCAATTTTTCCCTTATTAATTAATTACGAAATTAATTAATATTCAGGGTTTTTGGGCCTTCTTTGTTCCATCAGACCTTATCTGGTCCATCAGGCCTGATCACTGTGTTAACCTTTTTGGTCTGAATGTCATATATCTCCTTATTGGGCCTAGCAGCCCAAATCATGTATAATTAATGTAATATTTAATTACACAATCAGGATTTATTTATCCCTATCATTTGCCCCCCAACTTTTGGGAAACCGTATAAGATTTCGTAAAAGTTAAGTTCGTTCATTCCCTTTCAGGGTACCGTTTTGCGTAAAGTGTGGAGCGACCTACACGTTTACAATGATTTGCCTTATACGCGACTTCAGGTTCGTTTAAAAACTCCCCCTCTTTTTTTTATTTTCTCACCTTCTCCCTATTTTTAGGGATTGTCTGGTATTTTTTCAAGAATTTTCCCTTTTTCCCGGGATTTTTCCAAATTTTCTGCAATTTTCCATAAATATTTTCAAATTTCCAGCCTTTTTCGACCAGGATCCTAGTCGAAATTTCGACCTGGGTCCTAGTCAAATTTTGGGCCAGCTTTGCAATCCTGGTCGAAGGACTTCGACTAGGATCCACGACCTAGATTTCGACCAGGATCCTAGTCGAACCTTCGACCTGGATCTAGGTCGAAAATTTGTCCTTGTTTTGATTCCTAGTCATAAGGTTTCGACTAGGATTCACGACCTGGATTTCAACCAGGATCCTAGTCGAACCTTCAACCTGGATCTAGTTCAAAAATTATGTGCTTATTTGCTTCCTGGTCGTTAGATTTTGACTAAGATTCACGACCTGGGCTTCGACCAGGATCCTAATCGATTCTTCGACCTGGATTTAGGTTTAGGTTTCTGTACCCCATACTTGAAAAATGTTGTGCTTGAATTCGACCTCGATCCTGGTCTTGGTTTCGACCTCAATCCAGTTCAATTATAGCCGTAATTTTTGGGTGTCTGTTCGAAAGATTTCGAGCAGAATTCACGACTTGAAATTCGACCTGAATCCTGGTCTTTTATACCCGCTATTTTTGGGTGTCTGTTTGAAAGATTTCGAGCAGAATTTATGACTTGAATTTCGACCTTAATCCTGGTCTTTTATACCCGTTATTTTCGGGTGTCAGTTCGAAAGATTTCGAGCAGAATTTACGACTTGAATTTTGACCTTAATCCTGGTCTTTTTGGGCTTCCTTCTAATCCAATTTGGATTGGGCCTTTGTTTGGGCCTAATCTTCTTTTTGGGCCTTATATCTTTTAGGGCTTCAATTTGGGCTTTGCATTTTTCCAAATCCTAATTGGATTTGGGCCTTCTATCTTCCAAATCTTAATTGGATATGGGCTTTTTAACTCCTATTGGGCCTCTTATTAATCTGGGCTTTAATATATCAAAAACTCTTAGTGGGCCTCTTATTAATCTGGGCTTAACATATCAAAAATACCCTGATTAGAATTCTCGGGAATTTTATTTAATTTCTTTCGAATTCCCTTGGAATTTTCTGGAATGTTTCATTTTCTGGGCTTTTTTCTTTGGGTCTCTATCCTTACTGGGCTTTTTGTCCCTTCAACTTCACTTTTTCTCCTATATAAAGGAGTGAGTAGAGTGTACTGCTCCTCACTTTCTCATTTCTCAATTCTTCTTCTTTCTTCTTCTGTTAAAAATCTCAGAGCAATAATAGTAAGTCAGAGTATCTTAAGCCCCGAAGCCTTTTTTTGGAGCATTACTTCAGGTAAGACTTCTCCCTTCACTTCTTGTGCCCTTTTTTTGCATAGTTTCCGTTTTAAAATTGTCTCCTTATGCGCCTTTTTTTTCCAGATGGCTGATAAGAAAATGACCCGTTTGGCCAAGATGAATGTGGCTAGAAAGTCCAATGAATTCCCCATTCGATCAAGGTACACTTCCTTGATCGATATGATCAACACCCGTGGGGACGAGTACCCTTCTTATGCGCATCTAGACGCGAACGACCATATTAGTGCCTTGCGGGATCCAAAGGAGCTGGAAAAGTTGAGTGGTTGTTTCAGAATCAAGGATCCTTTCAAGCTAATTCTTGCAGGCCCGGCCGACAGGGCCTGTCAGTGGAGGAAGGACGCGCTATGCGTCTACAGGGATACTCTAAGGGCAGGTATCAGACTCCCCTTTCACCCGTTTATCCCTGTTTAGCTAGCTGATGTGGGCATCAGCCCTTGCCAACTCCCTCCTAACTCTTGGAGGCTCATTCTGTGCTATCTGTCGCAATGCGCCAAGCACAATGTCTCTACTTCTGTTGCTGTTTTCAGAAAGATTTTTCAGTTCAAGAATAGCCCTCACAAGAATCCGGGTTGGGTTTCTTTAAACCAGAGCCCAACCGTTCCTCACATAGTGAACGTGAAGTCCATCCCTGACAACAATTTGGGGTGGAAGAAAGATTTTATGTTCGTCGTTTGGGAGGGTGGCGATTGGGGCACCCTATTTCGCTCGTCTTTTGGGCTAGCCGTAGAAGGGAGCCCAAATGATATAATTTTGTCTGAGGAGGAGACCAGGGCTTTCAACCTCCTGACGCAAGATAATGGGACTTCCCATTCTTGGGATCTTATCAGGGAGACCATTCTCGTAGAGCGCGGCCTTTCTCCTATCCCTAAAAAGAGTACGTTTGCTTTCTTATCTAGTTGTTTTTATTTCCTCCATTTTTTACTTTGCTAATTCTCAACTTACTTATCTCATTTGTTGCAGTGGCTGAGAAAATTGAGGAGGCTACAAAGCCTAAAGACCTGGAGACGACCAGGATGAAGCGTGCCGAAAAGGTCTTTAAAGACCCTCGCCTTGGGGATCGCTTCCCGGAGTTCCTACTCCAAGCAATGGAACCAGGCGAAGAAGGCCCCATCCAAGTTTTACGTACCAAGCAAAAACCAGGGTCTTATTTTCAACCTGCTTGGGGAATCCGGGGCAAGGATTCGATTGTTGGTAGCACAGCGCTTGCCAAGGAATGGTCTAAGCATTCAATTTCCCCGGTTGACTATCAAGACTTTGTCCTTCAACAGGACTTGGAGGGGACGAGCTTTTCGGAGCTCAGGCTTTGGCGACAATACGTCTTTTTCCTTAGCCCTTCATAGTTGCCTTTTTGATTTTCCCGTCTCTTACTTTTGCTGTGTTTCCTGTAGGCGAACGCCCATTTTCAAGGGGTGATTCACCAAGCCAAGGCTTGGAAGGTTGGCCTGGAGGACGCGAACAAGAAGCTGGAGGAGGCCAACCAAAGAATAGAGGCCCTTGAAGCCCAACTTGCCTCATCTACTTCGGATTTGGAAACGGCCCGGGCTGAAAATGTTATCCTCAAGGCTCAAAAGGATAAAGCCTTTGACGATTGGATGGACACTCAGGAGTTCAAAGATTTAATGGTGGAGCATGATGCCCTCCTTCATCCAGTCATCTATAAGGAAGGCTGGGATGCCGCTGTGGAGGCCATTCAGGACAAATTTCCCGAAGTCTTCGAACAGTCCTCCTTCCCTTGCCCTGTGCGAGTTCCAGCACTTGGGGGTGTTACAGACAAGCTTGCTAATTTGATCAAGGACGGCCCATCGGGAAGTCAAGGCCAAGGCCAAAAGAGGAAGGAGCTCGAGTCCAGCTCTAAAGAGGAGGAAACTTCTTCTGAGGAGGAGCCTGAGCCCGTTATAAAGAAGGCCAGGGTAGAAGAGCCTCCAAAGGCAGCGCCTCCTAAACCAGCGTCTCCTGCGTCATCCAAAGCGTCCGAAGGTAGTTCCGAGGGAACCTCTGCGGAGACGACTGAGACATCCGAGGGGACAACTGAGACATCCGAGGAGACTTCGGATAGTGGTTCCAAAGAATCCCAGCCTTCTAAGGCCTAAGTTTTTTTATGTATTTCTTCTTTATTAGACAATATTTGAACTTTGTAATTGACTTTTATTGTTTTCAGTCGTATTTCTCTCTTGAATTTTCAAACTCAAGTTTATAACTTGGTTTTATCTTTCACAATGCAATCAATAATAGGCCAAGATTAAGTTGAAGGTTTTATACTATAACTTGGTATTCTGGATACCTTACATGAAATGGGTTCAACCCTGATAAAATCTAAACATATCTTCTATATAGAAAAATCCTAAGCAAGCAAAGCTTCAAGGTGCTTTTAAACCTACTTGTCATTCTGACAAGTGAGAATCGTACTTTAACTATTCTACACATAGTAAACCTTCAGGTTTTGTGCATGCCAAGTTCTCGGGACTTCAAAACCATCCATAGTCTCCAGCTTGTAGGTTCCTCTACCCTGAACGCTCTTGACTTTGTACGGCCCTTCCCAATTTGGGGCAAGCTTCCCTTTCTGCCCTACACCAGAAGCTTCCACTTTCCTCAAAACTAAATCACCTTGTTTGAAGAATCTTTCTTTAACCCTTAGGTTGTAGTAGAACCAAGCTTTTTTCTGATATTCCACTATCTTCGCATGTGCCTCATCTCGTACTTCATCAATTAGATCCAGGGCCAACCTTTGCCCTTCTTCATTATCCTCAGCATTGAAAGCTTGAATCCTGGGGGAGGAATGTTATATCTCTACAGGAACAACTGCTTCTGCATCATATGCTAAATGAAGGGAGTTGCTCCAGTCGTGACTGTCCAGGTAGTCCTATAGGCCCATAGTATGGGGAGTATTTCATCCACTCAGTTATTCCTTGACTTCTCGATCCTCTTCTTTAGTCCATCCAGGATTATTCGGTTTGCCACTTCCACTTGCCCGTTGGCTTGCGGGTGGGCCACAGATGTGAATCGTAACTCGATTTCATTTTCCTCACAATACTTCTTGAATTCCTCGTTGTTGAACTGTGTTCCATTGTCAGTGACTAGGATGCGGGTAATTCCATACCGGCACATAATATTTTCCCACAGGAATTGTGCAACCTGCTTAGTTATGATCTTGGCCAAGGGTTTGGCTTCAATCCACTTGGTAAAATAATCAATGGCCACAATCAGAAACTTCCTTTGTGCCGTGGCCATGGGGAAAGGCCCTAATATATCCATTCCCCACATAGTAAAGGGGATGGGCGAGTTGATAGAGGTCAGCATCTCGGGGGGTTGTCTAACAACTGGTGCGTGCTTCTGACAACGGTCACATTTTTTCACATATTCTTTGGCATCAGCCATCATTTCTGGCCAATAGAAATGAGCCATGGCCCTGCCCCCCAAGTGTTGCCCGCATATGCCTTCATGTACTTCTTCAAGAGCCAAGCGAGCCTCATCAGGCCTGAGACATCTTAAGTAGGGAACCACGAAAGATCTCTTATGCAGAATTTCATCTATCAAAGACTATCTTAGTGCTCGAACAACCAATTTTCGCGCTTCAGTAGCATCATTGGGTAACCAGTCGGTTTGAATGTGAGCCTTATTGGGATCAATCCATGACGTCCCCAGGCCTATAGGAGCCACAAGCTTAACATCAATGCTCCATATTTTCAAAACGCGATAGTATACACTTCCATCTGCCTTAGAATTTTCCTCCCTTGGAATGTGCTTAACATGGCATTCATCAAATTGGGTCATCACAGCCCTTACTAGGCGGACATACTTAGCCATCGTCTCATCCCTTGCCTCAAACTCTCCCTTCACCTGGGATATGACCAACTTCGAGTCTCCACAGACTTTTAAGTTCTTGACTCTAAGTGTCCCTGCTAAGCCAATACTAGCTATCAGAGCTTCATATTCTGCCTCATTGTTTGTGGTTGGGAAGTCTAGCTTCATGGCATACTCAATTAAGAACCCATCAGGGCTTTGTAAAACCAAACCTGCTCCACTTGAATTTGTTTTAGATGCTCCATCAAAATAGAGAACCCGATATTCTTTTTTCTTATTAACCTTCTCTTTATCCCCCTTATCAACTTCCTTGTCTTGAGGTATGTTATCTTCCTGCCCCCCGACTTCTTGGTTGGGTATGGTACATTCCACCACGAAGTCAGCTAGTGCCGGGGCTTTTATTGCCGTTCGTGGCTTATACTTGAGATCGAACTATCCCAGCTCTATTGCCCACTTGATCAATCTCCCACTTGCCTTGGGACTGTGAATGATATTTCTCTGGGGCTGATTCGTTAGCACCTCAATTTGTTGAGCTTGAAAGTAAGGACGCAGCTTTCTCGAAGCCATTACCAAGGCTAGAGCAAATTTCTCAATAGTTGAATAATTCAACTCAGCACCATGAAGAATTTTGCTGATATAGTATACGGGTTTCTGGACTTTAAGTTCCTCCTTAACCAATACAGCACTCAAGGCACTCTCTGAAATATCTAAGTACAAGAATAAAACTTCATTCAAAACTGGCTTGGCCAACAACGGGGCCTACGCCATATATTTCTTCAATTCTTCGAAAGCCTTCTGGTTTTCCTCACTCCATACAAAGTCCTTAATGTTTTTTAGTGACTTGAAGAATGACAGGCACTTGTCTCCTGACTTGGAGATAAATCGTCCCAGCGCAACAACCCTTCTCGTGAGCTTCTGAACATCCTTGATAGTTTTTTGTGGTTCCATGTCCAGGATTGCCTTTATTTTATCGGGGTCAGCCTCGATCCCTCTCTTGGAGACCATCAATCCCAAAAAATTTCCAGATTCTACTCCGAATGCACACTTTGTAGGATTTAACATCATTTTGTGGTACCTCAGGACCTCTAAAGCTTCCCTTAAATGGGCTATAGATCAGTCTTTACTAGACTCTTGACTAACATGTCATCAACATAAACTTCCATAGTTTTGCCAATAAGATCCTTAAAAATTTTATTTACCAACCTTTGATTGGTGGCTCCTGCATTCTTGAGACCAAACGCCATAACAAGATAACAATAAACACCAAAGTCAGTGATGGATGATACCTTTGGAATATCGTCCTTGTGCATCTTGATCTGATTGTATCCACTAAATCCATCCATGAAACTCAGCATTTCATGCCCAGCAGTGGCATCTATCAAAGTATCGATCTTTGGTAACGGAAAACAGTCCTTAGGACAGGCATCATTTAGATCGGTGAAGTCCACACACCTCCTCCATTTTCCATTAGCCTTCTTCACCATTACAGGGTTTGCTAACCACTCTGGAAATTGAATCTCCTCAATGAAACCAGCCTCCAAGAGCTTCTCCACTTCCTATTTTATAGCTTCTTGCCTTTCTGGAGCAAAACTTCTTTTCTTTTTTTTACCGTCTTCCGATTTGGGTCCACGTTCAGCTTGTGAGTAATCAGTTCCAGGTATATGCCTGGCATATTAGCTGCTGACCATGCAAAAACATCACTATTTTCTTGCAAAAATCTCACCAACTTCCCTCTAAGGGGCTCCTTGAGCGTTGCTCCAATAAAAGTCACCTTCCCAGGATCTTCGGGGGCCAAAGGAATTGAAACCAAATATTCTGCTGGCTTTCCCCTTTTCTCATCATTCTCTCGGATATCCAGATCTTCAATAGGAAGAACCTGCCCCCAACTCCATCTGCCCTCAAAGAGGCCACATAACATCTTCTAGCCATTTTTTGATCTCCTCTTTCTTCTCCAATCCCATCTCGAGTCGGAAACTTCATAACTGAATGATAAGAAGAAGGGACTGCCTTGAAGGCATGTATCCCTGTTCTTCCCATGATAGCGTTGTAGGTCGAACTAGCCTTCACCACCACAAAGTTCAACATCTGAGTTGCTTGCCTTGGTTCCTGTCCTATGGTTGTTGGTAACTTGATTATTCCTTCTACGGGGTATTCCACTCCTGCGAATCCATATATCGGCATGTCGGTTGGGGTCAATTGGGAGTCATTATATCCCATCCTTAAAAAGGTGTCATGGAGCAAAATATCCACTAAAGCACCATTATCCACAAGGACCCTTCTTACCGGGCTATTCCCTATTATCGGGGTTATGACCAACGGGTAGTCATGGGGAAATTTCACACCCTCCAGATCAGAATCATCAAAAGACATTGTTACTCCTATCCTGGCCCTCTTCGGGGCTTCCCCAATAATATGCATAACTTCTCGAGCATATGCTTTCCTGGAGTTCTTGGATAACCCAGCAGCAGTTGGTCTTCTAAAAATTGAGTTGATCATAGGCCCTCGGGGGCGCGGTCCTTTGAAGATTGTATTTATCACCGGTCCCCTAGGTTGGGGATTTCACCCCTGATCTTCTTGATCTCTCCTTTGATCATCAAAATTCCTTCTCACGTTGTTGCTTCTATCCCCTCCTTCTCCAGTGTATTTGTTCAATCTTCCTTTTCGAATGAGGAACTCAATTTCATCTTTTAGTTTCCTACACTCATCGGTGTCATGACCAACATCTTTGTGAAATCTGTAATACTTGCTTTTATCTAGCTTGGCAGGATCAGCCTTCAAGGGCTTAGGCCAACGAATATCTCAATCTTTCTCGATTTCCATCAAGATTTGGCTTCTAGGAGCATCCAGCTTAGCGTACTCGGTGAACTTTTGCCCAGGTCCTCCCTTCTTGGGGGTTGAATCAGGGTTTTGCTCGGTTCTAGGATACTTGTCCTTAGCGATATACTCCAGATCATTTTTCCGCTTCTTGCCTCCAGTGGGTTCATTACTTACTACGGTCTTCCTCATGCTTTCTTCAACCTTGATATACTTCCCTGCCCTATCATGGAGCTGCAACATGCTTTCAGGGGGACGTTTAGCCAAGGACATCTTAAAAAACTCATCCCTAGTTCCCTGTTGCAGTGCTATCATGGCTGCCTTATCACCAAGGTCTGGGACTTTTAAATCCTCCTTTGTGAAACGATTCAGGTAATCTCTCAAGGATTCCTTTGTTCCTTGCACAATGCTCATAAGAGATGCTGAACTTTTCTCATGAACTCTCCCACTAATGAATTGCTTAATAAAAGCCTGACTTAATTCTTTGAACGACCCAATAGAGTTTGGGGGCAAGCGACTATACCACCTTTGAGCCATACCCGACAGGGTTTGAGGAAAGGCCCGACACTTAATAGCATCATTCACGGGCTGCAACAGCAGTGCATTAGAGAATGTTCTAACATGATTAGCGGGATCTCCCGTGCCGTCATAAGCTTTTATAGTTGGCATCTTGAACTTCCTTGAGATATGGGAATTCATTATATCTTCAGTGAAGGGTGGAGTAGGATCATCAGGATCTCCAAGGGGAAGAAGATTGCTTGGATCAGCCCTTGGGACAACAGCCCTTCTCTGCACTGGACCATCCAGGTCTATGATGGTAGGAGGATTTCTCCCCCTAGGAGGTGCTGGGGGTCTGGTGGTCTGGTGCGCCTCGAGGTCGTGCCTGAGCCTTTGAATCTCAGCCTCGTGAGCCCTGATTCTTTCCTGCACTTCTTGGGGATTCGTCCCTTGGCTGCTTTGAGGGCGTTGGCTACCATCAACCATCGGCTCTTTGTCAGCACGTCTCCTTTTTGGGGCCACTTCATCATCCGAAGATTCGGAGTCTCTCAGTGTAAGGACCAGAAAATTCCTGATTCTCAGGGATAGGAGCCAAACCTCGTATGTATGGGGGCGATCGCCCTCGTGCTTCACTCGGCCCAGCATGTCCGCTTCCTTCAACCTCGGGGTAAAGGGGCATCCCATAAGGGGGGATAGTAGTAACAACAGTTGAATATTCATACCCGACGGGTCGAGAATTCACAGGTGCATGTACTTGTTGAACTTGAGGATTCGTACCTTGAGTAGCCGAGGGGATCGTCCCTTGTGGCTGAGGTTCAGTTGCCCCTATCTGGGCTTCTCCTTGTGTGGTTGCATAAGTTGAGTGAGGAGGCACCTCCACAGTTGAAAAAATCACTTGGGTTGTCCCCGCTCCAAGGGCTCTAACTGTTCTCCGTGTTCTCGCCTTGGTTATTGTTGTGCTTTCCCACAGACGGCGCCAAATGTTATGGATTAAAAACTAATATATATAATTATTGTATTTATTACTAAGGAACGTGAGCTCAAGGCCTTTAATGGCTGCTCTCGTGTTTCGTAGATTAACTCTGCCTTTACGAGATGCCTACGTATGTGGGGTGAGGCCCCTTATATAGATGTGGGAGTCCTTGAATTGGACTTGGTATAGGAGACTTGGTAGCCAAGTCTCAGAATTAGAATGGACTTTGGAGTCCTAAATAGTAGGAAACTGATTCCTTATCCTTTTAGGTCCCTTTGAGGCTAATCTGCAAGGATTTATGTCCTTATCGGGACTCTTCTCAATAGCTGATTTTTCCCTTATTAATTAATTACGAAATTAATTAATATTCAGGGTTTTTGGGCCTTCTTTGTTCCATCAGGCCTGATCACTGTGTTAACCTTTTTGGTCTGAATGTCATATATCTCCTTACTGGGCCTAGTAGCCCAAATCATGTATAATTAATGTAATATTTAATTACATAATCAGGATTTATTTATCCCTATCACCCAATAGACAGGACTCGCATGTAGGATATGATTCAAAATCAAAGGGGTCAAGTAACCCTTCCTTATGCAATATCCGCAGTCTATTTTCACTAATATGACCTAGCCTACAGTGCCATAAATAGGTCAGATTTTCATCATCTCGTTTTCTTTTGTTAGTTTGTTCAATCTGAAGTAAATCATACTCTACGTCACATACATACAGACCATTATTTAAAATACCACGTCCATAAAGAACATTATCTCTAAGAATAGAACATTCATTATTCTTAATAATAAATGAAAAACCATCCAAATCCAACATAGGAATAGAAACAATATTCCTCACAATAGAGGGAACGTAATAACAATTATTCAAAATAATAGTCTTGCCCGTAGGCATATGTAAACTAAATGATCCTACAGATATGGCCGCAACCCTTGCTCCATTGCCCATACGTAGAATCACCTCATCTTTTTCAAGATTCCTACTTCCCTTTAGTCCTTGCAACGAATTGCAAATATGAGAACCACAGGCGGTATCTAATACCCAAGTAGAAATTTGACCTAGTGACATATTAACTTCGATCATGAACATGCCTGAATGAGAAGCGGTAGTCTCACTACCCTTCTTCTTCTTCAATTCTGCAAGGTAAACCTTGCAGTTCCTCTTCCAGTGCCCCAACTTGTTATAGTGAAAGCAAACAGCAAAATTAGGACCAGTCAAATTGCGAGCATCTAGTATGCTCCGGAGTGATAGTGCAGAAGACATGACGAATATAGTAAATCTATAAATGATAAACACATAAAAACACTTAGCAAATATTCAATTTTATTTCAAAACACTATATGAATCGGGTCTTTATTCATAAGTGTCTCCCACTAGTTTATCTAATTTATTCAACCCCTAAGTGAAAATTAAGCATTCATAATGCTAGTGGGAATAGGGATCCTACATTCCATCACATAACCTCGGTTGTAGCATGAAACGTCATGTGATGTTCAATAGGCAGACAACTCTTGTCAATTACATCTTATGTTATTCCCTAATATAACTTTAGCCTCTTAAATAATTGAGTCACGGCTGTAGCACGACAAACTCAATATTCTAAGTCAAGTCTAACCCAACATTTCGTACAATTGAATTAGTCTCCAACGCCCCACGGCTGTAGCACATAAGGACCTTTAGATTCTAATTCAATGTACACATCTCTATGTAATAGACAAGTAATTCTTATTTCGAAATCAATGCCCTCGGCTGTAGCACGAAACGACAATGATTTAAAAATAAGAACCACTTTCTACCATGTTGGAAGGCTATGACCGACACAAGCCCATTGTGTCATTGGCCAATTACTACTTGATATTATTTAATTTTAGAGGGATTATATTACGTTACAATCATAATCATATTATAAAGAGATTCTTCCTTTTAAATTAAATATTTCAAATCAATAATCGATAATCAGATGATTCCCAGATCGGGTGGAGCATTGTCAAGAGGCGTCACTTAATAACCCTTTCTTACAGATAGAAATTTGTTGTTGACAGAATCATCCTTTCTCTCAATATTGAAAATTCATATTCAATTACGTGTTTCATAAACACAAGAATCTCATGATCGTATTCATAATATTTATATTAAGGTCATGAAACAATTTCACTATACTAGATTGTCTAACAAACGCCTTATGTTAATTAAGTTCACCTAAATCTATCATCGCATGATAAACTAAGCATATATCACATATATAAGCATGAATAAACGTAAAGGTAGGCATGTTAAATCATGTAGCATATTGGTCTAAGCATTATACATCTCTATGTATCACATGAGGCATTTAAAAGCAATTAAAACGGTCAAAAACAGCTTTAAAATACTACTTTTAGCTATAAACAGTCTGAAACAATTTCAGAAAATATCATATAATATACCATTAGATGCGTCTCGAAAAGACGAATCCAACGGCACCAAGCACGCCCCATTCTGACCCTCCACGCACCCTCACGCGCCCCGAGAAGGTAAGCCATGCGCCGCCATGCGCACACGCGCCGCCACGTGCACACGCGCTGTCAGGCACGTGTCAGTCTGTCGTCCACGCGCCCCCACGCGCACACGCGCCTCACGCGCCCAAAACCCTGAGCTGACGTCAGCATGACATCATCTGATGGCGTCAGCATGACATCAGCACTACGCTGACCATTGACCCGCGCGTGTCTGACATGCGCCGCACGTGACACACGAGGGCGTGTGCCCCACGCGCGCATGCCAGACGCGCGGTCCTCCCCTTTGTTTTGACTGTCGCCGTTTATTATTATTATTATTCAAACAGCCGTCGCCGTACTCTCTTGCACGGAAAACCGTGCCGCCCTCAACTACAGTCACTGTCTTTACTGTAAAAGCAGGTGACTAAACAAATATATATATACTAACAGATTATATATATACATATATATATTTAATTACGAATTTGATAAAAATAACTTCAAAAATTCATAACAATTAATCCATACATCATAAAATTATGAAAAAAATACCCAGACGATCTACAACACTTGTAGAACCCAGATCTACAGTCAAAATAATTCTGAGAAACAATTTCTAATCAGTCATAATTAATCCATGATATAACTTGTAAAAATCATAATTAATTAATACAAGCACATAAAATTCTGAAATTTTTATCACAGATCTATATGCATACAACCTATGCTCTGATACCATTGTAGGATTTTATCTATCACGGAAGCATGGTAAAATAATTTTTACGATATAAAATCCATATAATACGCATACAGATCATGAATTAAATCGACGGATAGTTTCTAACCTTTAAAAGTGATACAAGAACCACGAGCGGAGATCCTTAGAAGTTGCTCCTCAAGTGTAAAGTACTCCACCAGTATCCACCAAGAAATCGATGTAATGAAGGAGGAGGAGGTGGAGAGAATTAGGGTTTTTGTAAATTTTAGGTTTAGGCAAAAATAGGGTTTATAATAGTATATTTATAGGCAAAATTTTCAGCTGAAAATTTTGCCATAAAATATTATTATTATTAACCCTTTATTATTCTCACTAATAATTAAAACACCTTTTAATTATTAATCCTTTTTCTAAACACTTTAGAAATAATTCTCTCACTTGATTTAATTTCCAAAAATTAAATTCTTAATTAATAATATTAAGAACTTTTTCTTAATTAATTTATAATCAATTAAATCTTATTTAATCAATTATTAAATTTTCCAATTAATTATTTATTTCATAAATAAATAATTATCAACCATTATTAATTAATTCCTCCACCATTAAATCATTCTCTTTTATGGTGTGACCCTGTAGGTTCAATATTAAGCCGGTAGTAGAAATAAATAATAATAAAACTATTTTATCATTATTTATATAAATTCTCTAATTCATTAAATATGATTAATTAATTAATCATATTTATTCTACATCGTGAGGGATACTTCTCAGCATATCGCGACTATCCGGATAATATGAATTCACTGCTTAGAATACCAAAAACCTATTCAGTGAGTAGTTACCGTACAATCAATTCCTTCTACCCTGTAATGTCACGATTAAATATAAGGCATGAAACTTGTGTCAAGCCTATCTTATTTAATCACTTGCTTTCCCATTCACTAGGCTTAGTTCTATTTAATGTAAATTAGAAACTCCTTTCTAATTTCATTCACTCTGGCCAGAGATTTCTGAACTAGCATAAGTGGATCAGCATTGAACATTATCTTCCTTCACTAAAAGGGGTAGATCCTTTATTGATCATGCACTATCTTCGTGTACAAATTCCTATACCCAGTAGAGCCCTTATAATTGTCCCTGGAGACTAAGAACTAAACCAAAGCATAGTTCAGTGTACACAAGATGACTATGATGACCTCAAGTCTAATGATACTTGTACAACTATCATTATGTGAACAATTGCTGACATGTGAGTGAACTTCATCAGTTGTTTAGCTGTGTGAGTCATGTTCAGTGAACTTATTCTATAATAAGCACCTACATACTAGCTATAGTGTCACCACACAAATGTCTATGAGAACAGACATCCTTCTTAATGAAGCAAGCATAGTATGTACCGATCTTTGCGGATTATTAATTACCAGTTAGTAATCCTATGACCAGGAACTATTTAAGTTTAGAGTTATCATCTTTTAGGTCTCATTATTATGATTTCATTATAATCCATAAAAAGTTTTACTCTAAACTGTGGTATATTTTATTTAAACACTTAAAATAGATAGAGTCCGCAATAAAAACAAAACAAGTCTTTTATTAATATCAATGAAATCAAAACATATTACATAAAAGATATTCCTAAATCCTCATACATGATTGGACTTAGGACATATCTCTTTCAATTTCCTCACTCCACTAAGGACCACTTTGTTATTTTTCTTGCAGGTAACATCACAGGCTTCAGTTGTGAAAGTAATAGAGTTGCCTTTATCAAAAGATTGTGTTTGAGTCCATCAACTAAGGCAACTTCTTCAATGATGACATTCTCTCTTGAAATCAAGCCATATCCCATAGTATATCCTTTTTTGTCATCTCCAAAGATAATGCTTGGGCCAACTCTCTCCTTGAACTCAGTGAGCAGGGTAGAATCTCCAGTCATGTGCTTTGAGCAACCATTGTCTAGATACCAAAAATTATTTCTATTCCCTTATTGCTTGATGAACTGACTTTTGTCTCATCTGACTTGGCCATTAGTGCTAGGTTGACATAATTTATTTCTTCATCTGCATCCTCACCATCAGCTGCTCAGTGACTTTGTTGAGTGATAAAAGATTTTTCCTTTTGTTTGAGCAATTCAAAGTATTTCTTCTTATAATCCACAGGCTCAAACTTTCTCTTTTCTGAGCTACGCTTTCTGCATTTATTGGAAAAGTGACCATTCATCCCATATTTGAAACATTTAAATTTAGCTTTATCAACCATGTTTCTGTTGGATTTTGCAGCTCCAAAGTTTCTCTTAAATTTGAGTTTGGAAAACCTCTTTGAGATAAAAGCCAAATGCTCATCAATGGCATCCATTTCATCATGGCTTGTGCAGTACTCATCTTCAGCTACCAACCCTTTGCCCTTGCCTTACAAACACTTGTGTTTGGTTCAGATTCAGCAGTTTCAACCATCAACTCTTTTCCTCTCTCTTGTTCAGCTAATAATGCAACAGATCCGCCCTTCTTTATTCCTTTCTCCAACAGCTCATCTTGCTTCATCTCGAGCTCATAGGTTTTTAAGATACTATATAGTCTCTCTAGAGTAAATTCTTTATACTCTTGGGAATTCCTGAGAGAGATTGTCATTGGCTTCCATTCTTTTGGTAGAGACCTCAGCAATTTCATATTTGAATCTTTAGTTTGGTAGATCCTCCCATACAACTTTAAACGATTCAGTAGTTTTTGAAATCTACTGAAAATGTCACTTAGTGACTCACCATCTTTAAAGTGAAAATGTTCATATTGTTGTATGAGGAGTTGCATCTTATTTTCTATGACTTGCTCAGTTCCCTCACATAGCACTTGAATTTGATCCCAAATTTCCATAGCAGTATTGCAGTAAATAACATTGTCAAACATATCTCCATCAAGATCATTGAACATAATATTCATGGCCTTTTTATCTTTATGAACTTGCTCAATGTCTTCATCTGTCCATTCTAACTCTTGCTTTGGGATTGTTTGCTCATTTCCAACAGCTCCTTCAACATCTGTTGCAGCCCTGCAGATAACATGAGGTCATTTCTCTATACAATCAACATATCTTTCATATTGAGAGAGTAGATGAAGGTGCATCTTCACTTTCCAGTGATGGTAATTATCTTTGTCCAGAATTGGGATCTTCACTCCAACATCATTTCTATTCATGTTCTTAGATTGCTTGATCTTTAAACTCTTTGTATGTCAAGAGCTTGCTCTGATACCAACTAGTATTCCCTAACAATATATGAATGGAATTACAAAAGGGGGCTTAAATGGAGTTCTGGTTACTTTTGAAATTCTGAAAAACTTTTTACTAAATATATATCAGTGTTTAAATATGCTTATATGCGGATAAACAAAGTTAGTATTCAAGAACACAAAGTAAATAAATAGGTGTTTAAAAACTTTCTGGTGGATAGAAATTTCATATATATATATATATATATAAATATGAAGAAATCTCTGTGCTGCAAATAGCACACAGCTGCTTACAAGTATTTTCAACTTAGAACTCTTGAGACTAAGAATACAACTTGCCTTGCTTTTTTGTTCTAAATCAAAATTTAATACTTACTTCTAAACACTTGCTACTCTTGGTTTATATATTACCAAGTCACATGTGAAAATAAGACAAAATGTAAAACCTATTAGCTAGGTCCAATCACATGTTTCATTATTTCTCTATCCAATGCAATCCAGTTAGATATTGCATCTTTGAACGTCCCTGTTTTGCATGGAAATGGAAATGCTTCATTTTATTCTACATCCTGATTCCGGGATGCCATATTCTTTTTTATAAAATCAACCCATGTGACTGTCAAGTCACTGTCAAGTCCCTTTCAACTGTTATCTGAATTGATTATCCGTTGAGGCTTCATAGGTGTTACCCGTTGAAGCTTCAGCTGTCATCTGTTGAAACTTGACTAGCTCATCCATTAAAACTTGACTAGCACATCCATCGAAGCTTTGTGGGATAGCAATTGAAGTTTTTTCCATAGCAGTTCATACTCTTTCACTTATACAAAATTACAAGGCATCCTCTATATACAATTAGCCCACCTATTTTGTATATCTTGCTAGCAGTCAACATGACTTAGAAATAACTAAAACTCCCAAAACCCCCAACTGATCTAATATACAGAATGTGTTACAAACTTATTTAATATAAGCTACTCTTTCAAAGGAAAAATAATGTGATCATCTATCAAAAGCTATAAATTCATTTAACATATCAACTTAGAGTGTTTTTGGTAGGTTATCATCAAGCCTACAACATATTCCTTACACAGAACAAATTCATTTTTGACTTGGGAAACCTCAAAAATGAAGAAATATTCTATTTTAATACAAACACGTTGGAAGGATAATTTCTACATGTTGTCACATGACAAATATTTCAAAATGTTAAGTCACATATTAAAGTGAAGAGTTTCGAGGCATAAAATATAATGGAAATAATGTATAAAAATTGTGAAAATCGGAATTTATCGAAAACCAATGCAGGATCCATGGGAAAACATATATTTAATTAGTAGATCATAGTATTTTTGTTAAGAAGTTTTACGAATTGGTTGACCAATAGAGATCCTAGTTTTAATCTTAATCACCATGCATCCCACTCTCGCGATCCACACGAATGCTTGAACTCAAAGATCAGATAAGTACCAGCACAAAATCATTTATGCTGCTCTCTCCATCTTCTCACTTGGTGGCTAGGGATTTTAATAGAAGTCTAACCTTAAAAATTAGCTACAAGAGATATTACATAGAGTGTAGAAAAATAAATTATAACTCTAAACTTATTATGAGTTATTTATTATTCAAAATTTCTATTTGTATTATTGTAAGTCACTTTAATTATTTAACAATTGAATTTTAGAACTAATATTAGTAAATTTTAATATCATTATTTTTCTAACTAATTAAGTCATACTTAAATTAATATTATAAATAATTTGAATTACTTTAATTTAATTTAAATCCAATTTAAATTAAATAATCCTTCGAACTTTCTTTGTGATAACATAGTTAAGTCAAACTCAGTGGTTTAAAAAGTATCACTATACTTCAACGCACCTTCCCATGATATATGGGAGCACTTCGACTTGGCGAACTCGCTCCTTATCGATCTAGGTGTTGACGCATTGGACATATTGGAAGGCGTCCGATTAACTTAATTAATTTTACTATTTTATTAATTTTAAAACGATCATTATCCCATCATTAAGAGATTCTCAATTTTTCCTTGAAAATAATACTTTAAATCAATATTCGACAATGGGTTAATTTTCAGATAGTGGAGAAGTCACAACGGTCTCGCTTAAGACCCACAACCTTACAAGTTCGACGAACACGTTTTTGACAAAATTGCCCTATATAGGAAATAAATAAAACTCGTTTTTTATTATGTGTTTCATAAACACGAGAATTCATGATCGTTTATTAATTTTTAAAATCTTGAGTCGTTACAAATTTTATCTTGTTTAGAAGGCATATCATGGGTCTCGTATCTAATATATACATCCTTAATCTAATTAAGAATTCATCTTTAAATTACTCTGCACATACATTCATCATATGAGTAGATATTTGTAAAGTGCAATAAAATAAAAGTGGTTGGTTATGGCTTCTTCCTATGTGATTTTTATCAAGATAATGACAAAGATTCAGGTCAACCTAAGGCGGTAAAATTAATACAAGCTAACTATTATATATTTTCTTTATTGAGTTGTCTCTTCTTTGTATTGCTTTCTTGGATGGCCTCCAAGGGACTGTCCTTCCTTCATCTTTAAATCTTCATGTCTTCATGCACATTACATAATGAAATATAAAAACTATCTAATGAACTTACAAGAAGAACTCAAGTTATATTCGAGATTAAATAATTACAAGATCAAAATGACATGCAAGTTGTATTTAAAAATCAAAACCATTAACCCAAAGGTCATAAGTCATAACCATACACCATTCTCAAGTAACACTTAAGAACATGTTAAACACAAAATCTGATCTTAACATATCATATTATTCATGATCTAATCACAAATATCAAATACGAAAAAAAAATTAGAAAATTTAGAAACATAAAAATTATTGTTTACAGCCAAAAAATTGGCTCATCTCACTTCCAGAAAAGGTATCGTGGATGAAAAGTGGGCACATTATGTAAATTTCAGCAAATTTGGACAACACGTACAAAAATAATATCTTATACCATCTTCATAACAACACAATTGTGGCGCCCTCCAAACCCGGGTCAGAAGTTTGGGGTCCACACACACACACCTTATTTATAACCTGCTTATAACAATAATAAAGATAATAATCATATGCAGAGACCCTACTTACCAACTACCACGGACCGTAACAGTTTAAAGTATGTACACAAGCCATACACACACTTTATATTACAATGTCCAAATCCCAACTATTCAAACTCAGAACTGAGTAGTAAACATTATTACAAACTTTTACAAACTTAAATTATCCCAAAAGATGCCTGTTAGCTTAACTCGATCAACCTGGACCCCTAGCTCTCACACTGGTTTGGGGATCCTCGCTACCAACTGGTTCCTATTTAACTGGAAAAGAACATAAACAACATCGCACAAATGAGCTAACTAGCTCAGCAAGTCTCAATGACAAGACTGAGAATAATGATCATCAAGTGGAAAGGGTTATGATATCAAGTGAACAATGAATTATGATTTAGAATTGAATATTATATTTTTATTTTAAAAACCAAGGTTAGGCTGCTGACCAGTCACGCATTAACCCCGAGCAAAGCACACAACACTGCTCTAACTACTGGATCCAAGGCACACATTGGCCTAACTTGACCATTAATATGGTCTGACCACGAATCTGGTCCACAATTTTATAAAAATAATCCAATTCTAACATAATAACAGAATAAAAAATGTAAAGTAATAAACAGAATCATAAATAGAAATGGATGTTTGATAATAAAATGGTTTCAATCTTCACAAAGGATCAATATGGCAATTTCAAAGCTTAGCTGGTAAGTAATGAAAGAATTGGATAACAAAGGAATCAATGTTTCAAGGTTTCAAGGATTTGGTCTCTCAAAGCATAAGGTACAATGGTTTGAATATGTAAGTAATTCGGTTCAGTGTTTGGTATTTAGTTTGTATATATTTGTGGTGTAGTATCGTATATTTATGGTTCATATTTGGGTATACACCAATCAATGGTTTAGAAAGAATAAGGTTTACGGCTCAAGATCAATAACTGGAATCAGGGTTTAGGGTTCAGTGCTTCAAAGCACTTGCAATATAAAACAGGACTATCAAGCAACTACAATGTGATATCTCATATTTTTCAGAATTATTATTATTATTATTATTCGAATATGTTTAGGTGATTTTCTGATCAGGAAGGAATAAAATTGTGGATATTTTATTCTTGTTTAACGAGTTGGTGTTATTAAATGGTAATGTGCTAATTGTTAAGTGTTATATCGATCCTTGTTAATTTCTAAAAATATTTACTTAAATGTTTATTTTCAAAAGTTTAATTGAAAACTGATTATTTTATTGATATCGGTAAATTGAGTTCATTTAGTAATATTAGGGATTGGATGAATATTATGTCTGCTATATGTTGTATGTAATATTAATTGTGTGGGACTCAATTGTGATTGAGGATTATTTGTATTATTATTTACTGAGTCATATCGTTTTGTTTTTGTCTTTAAAAGTGATTTTATTGAAAATTTAATTTCATAAACATTTAAATTATCTTTAAAATTATTTTTATGACTTTATAATTACAATAATTATTTTTGGGATTTTATAAAATTTAGAAATCAATATTTCATCAATTATTTAGCCCTGTATGATTTTCTGATTTCATTTATTTGTAAAGTCCGTATTTAATTCCAAAATTCTTCAAAAATTACGAAACTCATATTTATTGAAGTTTGGAATATTCTGAGAATTTTAAAATTATTTTGGGAATTTTTGGGATTAATTTTACCCGCGCGTTGAATCGTTTAATTGTTAAAAGCGGGTATAAATTATGTTTCAAAAATTGTTTTAAATTACAAAATTTATGTTTTTATAAACTTTGGGATATTTGTAACATTTTAAGACTATTTTCGTGATTTTCTGAATTTATTTCAAGTGTAGCTCGGTTCGTTAATTGTAAAATGCGGGTATAGCGCGCAAGTCAAAAATACTTTAAAAATTATGAAAATTTTATATTCATTACTTTTAATTATTCCAAGAATTTTAGAATTATTTTGGTAATTTTTCGGATTATATTTACCCGCACCTGTGTTCGTTAAATCGCAAAATGCGGGTATGATGTTAAACTCAAAAATATTTTAAAAATTATGAAATTTTTATTTTACTAGTTTTCTAATTATTCTGTTAGATATATTTGATAATGTCATGACTAATATGATTTATGTTTAGTTTTCAGATCTTACTTAAACAGGACAAATCAGTACTTAACTGAAATCAGCACTTATACTGAAGTCAGAACTTAAGTTATCAGTACTTAAGTTTCAGGAGATATTTATCAGAAGATAATATCAGGACTTAAAGGAAACGTTCAGATAAGGAAGGCGGCTGATTGAAAGGAAAAGAAGATCAAGACAAATGTAAGAAGAGATATGCATGAAGAAGGAATTCTATGAAGAATAGAATACTTGGAAGAAAAGATATCTGATTGATATATTTTAGGAAGCAGAATTATATTCCATATCAATTAGCGATTATCTTGTAACTGTGTAGTATGTAAACTCAGACATAGGGTTTACACTATAAGTGTTATCATTATCGAGAATATTATTCATTGTAACCCTAGCAGCTCTCGTGATATTTGTTCATCACTGAGAGAGGACAGTTCCATACTGTAACATAATTTATTGCTTTGAATAAAGTCTGTTTTCTGTTACTTGTGTTATTAGAATTCGATTTGATTGTGCTATGCACTGTATTCACCCCCCTCTACAGTGTGTGTGACCTAACAAGTGGTATCAGAGCCTATCTATTAACACACAAACAGTTTAAGATCCAAAAACAATCATGTATGAAGCAGAAACTCCAACCAAGCCCACCAAAACTGAAGAACCACCAAAGACACAAATCCGTAGTCGATATGAGACTATTAGAGTTCCCATATTGAAACTGTCTGAATATCCCATATGGAAGGTGGGGATGACTATATTTCTGGAAGCTACAGATCCAGAATATCTTGACAAAATTAAGGAAGGACCTCACAATCCAACAAAGCTCGTTGTTGCAGTTGCAGGTGAAGCAGCAAAGTTTGTACCAAAGGAGAAGAGTGATTACACTGCTGAAGATATCGCTTCAATTTCTAAGGATGCGAAGGTACGACACTTGCTGCATAGTGCCATTGATAATGTAATGTCAAACAAGGTAATTAACTGCAAGACTGCAAGGGAGATATGGGATGCCCTGGAAACAAGATGTCAGGGAACTGATTCGATCAAGAAGAACAGGAAGACAATACTCACTCAAGAGTATGAACACTTTGACTCAAAGCCAAATGAGTCATTGACTGATTTATATGACAGATTTGTCAAGCTCTTGAATGATTTGTCACTGGTTGATAAGGAATATGATCTTGAAGATTCAAACCTTAAATTCCTGTTAGCTCTTCCTGAAAGCTGGGATTTGAAGGCAACAACTATAAGAGACAACTATAATCTTGATGAAACGACTCTTGATGAAATTTATGGGATGCTCAAGACTCATGAACTTGAGATGTAACAAAGAAGCAAGAGGAAAGGAGGAAAGTCAAGGACAGTTGCTCTTAAGGCTGAAGAAGAATCTCCCAAGGCAACTACCTCAATGAAAGGCAAGGGTAAAGCTCTCTTCACAGAGTCTGTTACTGAGTCATCATGTTCTGATAGTGATGATGACTCAGAAACTGAAAGCTTGCCTGAGACGGATGCTGATGAAGAGATGATGAAGCTGTGTGCTCTTATGGTGAAAGGAATCACGAAGATTGCATACAGGAAGTTCAGGAAGGGAAAGAAGTTTTCCAGGAGAGGTGCAAGTTCTGATAAGAAGAATTTCAGAAAATCTGAAGGAAAAGGAGGAAAGTCTGACAGAGGAGATTATACAAATGCCAAATGTTACAATTGTGGTGAGAAAGGCCACATATCTCCTGATTGCAAGAAAGTGAAGACTGACAAAGGCAAGGCTCTTGTCACAAAGAAGAAAAGCTGGACAGACACCTCAGATTCTGAAGGTGAGGAGAAATATGCCTTGATGGCAAATGCTGATATGGCAAGTGCTGAAAGCAGTTCTGAAGCTGCTGAGTTAAAGGTACCTCAAACTACTTATGACTTTCATACTGATGATATTAATGAGTTGAGAAGATATCTTAAAACCATGTTCATTATCTATAGAGACCAAACTTTAACATGTGAAAGATTAACTTCTGAAAATCTTGCTTGTAAAAAGAGGAATGATTATTTAGAAAAAGAGTTAGTCATGTTCCATCAAACTCAGAAAGATAGAGATGATGCTTTCTATGTTAGGGATGAAGTACTTAAAATGAATGAATCTCTAAAAGCTGAGTTAGAAAAAGAAAGAGAGATTATCAGGACTTGGACTAACTCTGACAGAACAACTCAGAATTTGTTAAGTAGTGAAAATTGGAAAGAGGACTTAGGTTATGGTGATGATAAGAATGATAAAGGAACTGTAGATATTAATCCTATAGTTATTAAACAAAAGCCAAAGTTAAAACCTGTTAAGTTTGTAGCTGTAAAGTCTGATACTGAGAAATCAGAAGTTAAAAAGGAATTAACTTCTGACAAACTAAAACAGGAAAAGACAACTGAAGTAAACGTAGGCTTAATGACAAAGAAGCAGCTTAAGCATAAGCTGAAAGATGTTAAGAATGCAAACAAGGTAAAATCACCTAGGAAAAATAGGAATGGAAAGGAAGGTGTGAATAAAAGTAATGATTATAAGCCTGTTCCTGATGCTCCTAGAAAAATGTGTCATAACTATGGAAGTTCTAACCATCTGGCTTCTTTTTGCAGGAAGAATAAGAACATAAACTCCTTACCTTCAAAGTCAGGAGTTAAGAGTCAGTTTGTTAGATATAAGCCACAAAATCCTTGTTTTCATTGTGGTAGTTTATGGCATTCCATTTATACTTGTAAGGAATATCATAGTCTATACTATGATTATTATCAAATAAAACCTTCTTTAAAGAAAGTTAGCATTGTTCCTTCTAGTATAAGTTCTGATTCAAAGTCTGATAGTGTAAATTCTGATAAGAAAAATGTTAACATAAACTCTGATGCTAAATCCGCTGCAAATGTTAACAAACTTAATAAGGCCAAAGGATCCAAGCAAGTATGGGTCCTTAAAACTAATCATTAGTGGTCTTTATGATTGCAGGGCAACAGGAAAAACATCCTAGTTCTGGACAGTGGATGTTCAGGACATATGACTGGAAATAAAGCCCTGCTATCAGACTTTGTGGAGAAGTCTGGCCCAAGTGTTTCTTATGGAGATGGCAACATTGGAAAAACGTTGGGATATGGAAATATCAATATTGGGAATGTCATCATTAAAGAAGTAGCTCTAGTCTCAGGACTTAAACACAATCTGCTGAGTGTTAGTCAAATCTGTGACAGAGGTTATCATGTGGATTTCTTTGAAGAACACTGTGAAGTTGTAAGTAAATCTACAGGCAAAGTTGTTCTGAAAGGATACAGGCGTGGTAAAATTTATGAAGCCAAGCTTTCAACAAGTACTGATGGTTCTGCAGTCTGTCTGATTAGTAGAGCATCAATTGAAGAAAGCTAGAACTGGCACAAGAAACTCTCTCATTTAAATTTCAACAATATAAATGAATTAGTCAAGAAAGATCTTGTGAGAGGACTGCCAAAGTCAGTATTTGCTCCTGATGGCCTTTGTGATTCTTGTCAGAAGGCTAAACAAAGGAAATCTTTATTCAAGAGCAAGACTGAATCATCAATTCTTGAGCCTTATCACCTACTACATGTTGATCTATTTGGTCCTGTAAATGTCATGTCTATTGCAAAGAAGAAATATGCTATGGTCATAGTGGATGAGTTCACCAGATACACATGGGTGTATTTCTTGCACAGAAAAAGTGAAACTGCATCTAACTTGATTGATCATGTCAGGCAACAGGATAAATTGGTCAAAGATTCTGTGAAGATTATAAGAAGTAATAATGACACTGAGTTCAAGAATTTGATAATGGAAGAGTTCTGCAAAAACCATGGAATCAAGCAGGAATTTTTTGCTCCTGGAACTCCACAGCAAAATATAGTTGTTGAAAGAAAGAATAGAACTCTTATTGAAGTTGCACGAACTATGCTTGATGAAGCAAAGCTTCCAACCTATTTCTGGGCTGAAGCTGTGCAGACTGCTTGTTTTACTCAAAATGCAACACTCATTAACAAGCATGGAAAGTCACCATATGAGATGGTGAAGAAAAAGAAGCCAAATCTGAAATATTTTCATGTATTTGGATGCAAGTGTTTTGTTCTTAAGACTCATCCTGAACAGCTATCGAAATTTGATCTAAAAGCTTATGAAGGAATCTTTGTTGGATATCCACTTTCCACAAAAGCCCTCAGAGTCTTTAACTTGAGAACAAGGGTGGTCATGGAATCCATCAATGTCTCCTTTGATGATAAGAAAATTACTGGACTTGAAGATTTCAATGATAATGATCAGCTGAGATTTGAAAATGAAGACTTATATTCTGATACTAAAAATCCTGACAGTCTAAATCCTGATACAGCAAACTCTGATGGATTAAGCTCTGTTGTTATTGAAACTGTGGTGACTACGCCAAAGGAAGATGCACCTGTGCAGGGGGAGCATACTGAAGATGCAACCACATCTCAAGAAGCATCAGAACATACAACTGGCTCTTCAAGTTCTGATTCATCAAGTTCTGATAAGCCAAGTTCTGATAATTCTGAAAAATTAAATACTGAAGGATCCAACTCAGAGAGCATAGTTTCAGGGGGAGTATCAGAAGATGTTGATGAAGATGGCATGGATCATGGGGGAGCATCCAGTTCTAGAGAAAACCTTCCATCTGCAAGGAAGTGGACTAAATCACATACACCTGACTTAATAATTAGAAATCCTGATGCAGGTATCAGAACTAGAACAGCTACTTCAAGTGAATGTCTTTACAATTCTTTTCTTTCTCAGACTGAACCAAAGAAAGTGGAAGAAGCTCTTCAAGATCCTGATTGGGTGCAAGCAATGCAGGAAGAGTTAAATGAATTTGAAAGAAACAAAATATGGACCCTAGTGCCAAGACCAAAGAACAGATCTGTTGTTGGTACAAAGTGGGTATTCAGAAACAAAACTGATAGTGATGGCATGATTACAAGGAATAAAGCAAGGTTGGTTGCAAAAGGATATTCTCCACATGAGGGAATTGATTATGATGAAACATTTGCACCAGTTGCTAGATTGGAAGCCATAAGGATATTTTTGGCTTATGCTGCTCACAAAAAGTTTACTGTCTTTCAAATGGATGTGAAAAGTGCTTTTCTCAATGGAGAATTGGAGGAGGAAGTATATGTTGAACAACCTCCAGGCTTTGTCGATCCCAAATATTGAAATCATGTCTACGGGCTTGATAAAGCACTTTATGGCCTTAAGCAAGCTCTTAGAGCATGGTATGAGACTTTAGCTCAGTTTCTTCTGGAAAGTGGATTTAACAGAGGAACTATAGAGAAAACACTGTTCTACCTCAACCATGGAAAGGACTTACTTCTGGTTCAGATTTATGTTGATGATATCATCTTTGGTTCTACAAATGACAGACTTTGCAAAAAGTTTTCCAAACTGATGTAGTCAAGATATCAAATGAGTATGATGGGAGAACTTAGCTATTTTCTGGGCCTTCAAGTCAAGCCGAATGAAGAAGGCACTTTTATTTGTCAAACCAAGTACACCACAAACTTGCTGAAGAAATTTGGAATGCAAGATTGTTCAAGTGCATCCACTCCCATGGCCACTGCAACAAAACTGGATAAGGATACTGGTAAGTCAGTAGATATTACTGATTACAGAGGTATGATTGGCTCTCTACTCTATCTAACTGCTAGTAGACCTGATATCATGTATGCTACCTGTCTTTGTGCAAGATTTCAAGAAGATCCAAGAGAACCTCACTTAACAGCTGTGAAAAGAATATTCAAGTATCTTAAGGGAACAGCTGATCTGGGATTGTGGTATCCCAGAGAATCAGATTTAAACTAATAGGTTACTCAGATGTAGATTTTGCAGGTTGCAAAATTGACAGGAAGAGCACAAGTGGAAGCTGCCAATTTCTTGGAGGCAGATTGGTTTCTTGGTTTAGCAAGAAACAAAAGTCAATTTCCACATCAACTGCAGAAGCAGAATACATTGCTATAGGAAGTTGTTGTGCACAGATTCTTTGGATGAAGAATCAGTTACTGGATTATGGGTTAACATATTTTAAAATCCCTATTTACTGTGATAATCAAAGTGCTATTGCTATGACAGATAATCCAGTTCAACACTCAATGATAAAGCATAACAGCATTAGGTACCACTTCATAAGGGAACATGTGGATGAAGGTACAATGGAATTGCACTTTGTTCCAACAGATCAACAACTAGCAGATATCTTCACAAAACCACTGTGTGAAGCTACTTTTACAAGATTGGTAAATGAACTTGGAATGGTTTTAGGTTCTTTCTCTAAATCTGCTTAGTTTTGTTCTGATACATCAGACTTTATGATCAGTATTTACAGATATTACTCTCTTTGTGTATTCTGTACCTAATTGAAAATTGTTTAACTACTGATTGTTGTCTGATGTGAATTTATAAACTTTGATAGTGAAATGACTGTTTCTGTGACTATTCGATCCTATGAGGATAACTGTGCTAGATGCTGACCTAGTAGTCTTTAACATACTAGAGATCCCATGTTAGAAGTAATTATTTATGTGGAAATCTATTGACACAAGCAAATTCTGATATTGAGCTTAGTCACGTTTACTTTGTCTATCTTATTACTAAGTCCAAAACTAGAATAATGCTTCTCATCTGTTAAGTTCTGATGTTAGTAAATCTGCTGAATGTACTAAGTGCTGATAAACCTCACTTATCAAAAGAAAAAGGAAAAGGAAAAGAAAAGGGAATAAAAATCAGGTACTCCTTTGAGATCTAGAGTAAAAATGTGGAAGGGACGACCCAAGTGCATTGCTGGTATTAAGTAATATGCATTAGAAAAGCAAATAATTATTTTTCTTGGTGACTTTTCACACTCTATGATTACTGGAGAAATACTCTGATAATAGCATAAATTCTGATAAGCAGTCATGACTCACTTACACTGAGAAGCCACTGTAAAATGGAATTTCAAAAGATGCATAAAACAAGCACAAAATAGTTGAGGTGGACTTATGCATGAACTCATTCAATAGTAGGCTTCAGAATAATGACAGATTTAAAGTAAAGTTCTTAGTTATGCCTTATTTCTAAGATGTACTGCAGTGAATCAGACTTTACTCTTTGTCTGATATTTAGCTTAATGCACACACTTACACTCCATATGAATGATAACAATTTCTGTGGCGATCAATGTTGTTTTAGATGAACAGTTTATGTGTCAGATTGCATAAAATCTGAGGATAGGTTCTGATGGAAGTTCTGATGATTAAGTTCTGAAGAACCGAAATCAGAATCTATGTGAAGAATTACAGAAATAGGCATTCAACTTTTTTAATTAAGAAATTATATTCTGATGACTGTTAAGTTCTGATATAAGTCTAAGTGCTGATATTAAATTCTGATTCTTTACTTGACTTATTTATGGTTAGAATCTGAAACAGTCTTATTTTAAATTCGAATATGTTTGGGTGGAATATTAACAGTCAATACAATTAGGGTTAGTGGTACACGTCCATGTACAGTAATATTTACTTGTTTCTTGTGCGCATTAAACCCTGTTTTACACTTCCAATGGCTATTTTTATTCTCCTCAGTCTAGGGAGACGAGGTAGAATTATTTCTACCTGTCAGCATTAAATTTTCCTTGCGTCTCCTGGCATTCTACTGCCTATATAAACCAACACTTCACTCCAGCCAGCACATCTCTAAATTCCTCACAAACTCACTCTCGTTTTATTCTTAACACCAAAAATGGCTGCATTTGGCTGGTTTTACAATTATGGCGATGAGACTGTACATGTCTTTATAAATGGAATTCCAACTCCATACCCTATCGCCAACATCCCTCACAATCTCTAGATTCAATTTCCAGAGGTTATTAAACGTGATCTGTTGATAGTTCGAAGAGAACTTCATCTCCATCGTCTTCGACAGCAGGAGCGAATCATATGACTCGCTATTCTCTTTGTTGAGAGCAGGAAGAAGAAATAGTTTATGCTCCCTGTTTCTCTTCACCATCAGCTTTGTCAGGCTTCTTAGCTTAGGACAATAGTTGATGCTGATAGGATTTGTAGCTTAGGACACTCTTGTAATCTTGTGCTGCAATTTCAATTTCATGAATGTATTCTCTTTATATATTAATGGAATTTGTATATTTTTGCAAGATGTTGTCTCTGAGTTGTTTGAAATTCTGATATATTTTTAAATCCTGATTTATCTATATTCTGATGATCATTTTATTACTGATACAAATCAAGTTCTGATTCTGACGTGGCAGTACCTGATTCCTTGATTATTTTTTTTGGTCATTCTATCACCTGATGTATTTTTACAGAATATTGGTTTCGTAGTAAAAATGATTTAATAAGTGGGAACAGTTTAAATTTTAAATTAAAACTGAATTACCTTGATTAATGGGATTACTTGGTAAGTGGAACGGTTTTTCCTTGAAAAACTGCATGTGATAAGTAATGATTACTGTTTTCTCATGTCCATTAATTATTCTTTACTGCTGCATGTCTGACAGGTGTCCAACGGTTACTTTTTTACTATCGTGTATAAGTAAACGAGAGAGAAGATTGTAAAATATTTTATTTACTTTCACACTTCATCTTTCTTTACATCTATTCTCTCTTATCTCCTGATGTTGTTTTTCATACAGACATTTTATCAAACACCTTAAAGGCAACCTTAATTCTCAATTTTTCTCATGGCACCTAAGGATTTGATCATAGATGGAGCCAAGTTCGTTCCCAACAACTATGCTGCAATCTTAAATCATGATGAAGCTCCATCTGAGTTGCACTTTGTGCAAGATCTTCTAGCACACAGTGAAATTGGGTATGCATTGACCCAGCCTAAAGTCATTTCCAGCCAACAAGTTCTGACGTTTTGGCGGACTGGGCATTTTGACAATGGTGGTGCTACTGGTACTCCAAGTATTATTTTCAAAGTAAATGAGGTTGAACATGTGGTAACTCCTGGAGTAGCTCGCAAAGCTCTACATTTACCAGAAGGTTGCATTTTCTCAAAAGCGAAGGAACCAGTGTTACAGTAGCTCATGGCCAATTTGGGGTATGAGAAGAGTTTGGCCAATCTTGGACAGTTGAAACGAGCACATATCAAAAAGGAATGGAGCTTTTTCTTCGACTGCATCACTAAAGCATTTGGCAATAAGTGTTCCAACTTTGATGCCATTCCAATCATGAGTCAGCACATCGGGTATGCTATTATTCACCAAACTCATTTTGATTTTGCAAGTGCTGTGCTAGGCTTTATTGGGGATATGATGACAGATGATAGAAATGTAGTTTACTTTGCTAGATTCTGTCAGCTTATATATACCTTTTGCTGTGCTAATGAACCCCAACCAACCAGTTCTTTATTTCCACCTTTTAAACTTGCAAAACGTGCTTTTAATGACTTGGTAAATACTGACCTTAAGAAAACGATGGTTAGACCCTTATAGATACCTCAGTCTGTAAAACAGATCTTGGTAAATGCTGATCCTCTAACCTACAGATCTGTTTACCCTGATGTACAACCCACCACCACCACCTAGACAACTCAACAACCATCAGAATATAACACACATACACCTCAATCTACTCAACCTTATGTCAGAACATATCTCAAAACTTCACAGCTACCTCAACCTTCATCATCAGCACATACGGTGAAGCCTTCATCTTCCAAGCCCAAGAGGACAAAGACTGTACCTCAGACAACACAGAAGAGAAGGAAGTTTGTTCTGAGAGATGAGTCAGATAGTGAGGAACAGGTTCCTGTATCAGAACCTGTTATAAAAGAAGCTGAGAAGGTCTCTTCTAAGAAGGATACTGGAATTGGGGGATCTAAGCTTCTCAAAAGGCTTAGAAGAATGTCTTATGCTGAAACTCCCAAGGAATCTACACCTTCAAAGAAAAGAAAAAAACAGAGAGCTCACAGGCCAGCTTCAGATGATGAGGAAGCAGCAGCTAAGGAAGGAGATCAGGAATCTCTGATCTCAAAAGAGCCAGAATTTGCTGGAGCTACTGCATCTCCATCTTCATTGTCACTAACTCATGAAGCTACTGCTACAGATAAAGTATCTACACCACCTGTGTCTCCTGTACATGAACCAGTATCTACTGAAGACCCAGGCACAAGTGCTGAAATTGATATTCACAATCTAGTTGTGCCCGAGGTTCTCTATTTAGAAGCTCCAACAGTGATAAATCCATCAACACCACTTACTGATGCTAATGAAACTCCAGAATTGTCTGCAACACCTTCTCTGCATCTAGATGTTGATGATCAGAATATAGGTGAGCATCAGACTATGGATGTTGATCAGAACTTGGAAGCAGATCAACACTTAGAGGAGGATGTTGAAGTCTCAATTACTTCTCATACTATTCTTTTAACAGAAGATGCTGATTCTGTCAGTTCTGGTGCTGCAAATGCTGATGATACCAGATGATGCTGCTATAAATGCAGATGCTGATGAAGCTGGTCCTTTAGGACATGCACCTCCACAAACCGTTTCTAAATCTGTACTAGTCAAGAAGTTTGTTCGAGGAGAAGCACCAGTACCTTGGAGTGAAACTCCTAGAGGACAGGAGTGGACTAAGGAATGGAACACAGTTACCTTTGTTCCATCTGAAAAAATTCTTGCTGAGCACTTGGCGAAAGCTGATGAGATGCTAATTAATGATGATTTCAAGACACAGCTTCGAGTCATTGCATTGAGTACTAGACATCTGCAAGGTCTACATTCAACAACTCATGCAGAGTTACATAAAATTCAGGAAGAATTGCTCAAGCATGAAACGACTAAGAAAATTGACAAGAAAACTTTCTTCCAACCTACCTTTGACAGAGTTGCTTACATTGAGAAGACCCAAGAGAAGCAACAGTCTCAGATTGATGATATTTTGAAAAATCAAGCTTCTCAGGAATCTCAACTCGATGAAATCCAATCCTCAGTGGAATTGCTTGTCTCTCTTCTCTTACCTGCTGATGCCAAAAAGGGGGAGAAGGTAATTAAGTCCAAATGCAAAATTGTTAAGACACTGAAGGGGAAGGATGATGAAAAAGATGACCAGGGAAACTCTAGAATGGGTGGAGGTCATGGTCAAGGTAGTGGTTTCTCATCAAGAAGAGCTGAAGCTACAGGTCATAAAACAAGTTCTAATACTGGAAAAAGAATTACTTCTGATACTAGTAAAAGGATAAGTTCTGATGAACTTTTAGATCTTGATGAAGAAATATCAAGACATTTATTTCTTAAGGAAAATCCAGGAATGGACTTTGAGAGTCTGATGGAAGAAGAAGCAAGACTTAAGTCAGAAAAAGTCAATTCTAAATCTGAAGCTTCTGTTGGTAAAAAGAAACTTCCTAAGGCCAAAGGCATTGTGATAAAAGAAAGGACAAATCCTGAAGCAACCAAGGGCAAATCACAATTGCAGATAGATCCAAGGTCCAAGGTCAAAGAAAAAGTTGGTGAACCTATAAAGGTTTATGTGCCTCCTGTGGATGAAGAAATTACTGTTGAAGATGCTGATCTTACTCTGACTTCAAGGAAGATTTCTAAGACAACCTCTGACATGGCTCAAGTTGTTCAGAGTCAAGATATAGTTAGTTCTGATATTACAAAGAAGCAAGTAACCTCTAACATAGCTCAAGTTGACTTGATATCAGAAGATAAGGAAAAGGAAACCTCTGACATTGCTCATGTTAAACCTTCAAAGTTACTCCTACCAGGATTCACCAAAGCCAAACAGACTCAACCTTTGAAGACTGTATCAAGTGGTTTTGAAGCAAGAGTGGTTACTGGAAAGGACGCTAGAGATAAATCTAGATTGGGTAGTGCTGATGAAAGAAGAGTACAGAACACAACCAATGATCCAACTTCCTTAAGTGAACCAGGTATTGGAGCAACTCCTGAAAGATTGAATCAACTAGAATCTGTACAGATGGTTTACCATACCTACTTGAAAGAACACATCTTGTTGTACTTCATGACAGATGGTAGGGTTTATCATATAAGGGAAAATGCTATTCCACTGAAGTATTTTGAAGAATTGGAACATGTATTATTCTTACTTCAAGTGAATGACAGAATAACAGAAAGTGTTGCAAACTATTTGAAGAATCAAATTCAGAGACAGAAAAGGCTTTATTCTGTAAAGTCTGACAGCACATATCTTCCAAGGTACAGAGATCACAAGGGTGATATTGTTGAGATGAAGCCTAACTCTGATAAGATTATAACTACCTTTCTGGGTTATAAGGCTGTAGAATTCAATCTTGAGTCTGACAAGGCGTATTTGATCAGACTGGAACAGGACATAAGGAAAGCTAGAATTAATGATCTCAGGGCTGCTATCTTTCAAACTGGTGAAGATTCTGCAGAACTTAAAGATGCTAAAAGGAGGATGATTGATGAACTCAGATATGCTGAGAGATGTTTGTTAAAGAACTATCTCAGAACAACTCCTGACATCAGAGAGATCAGAAAGTGAAGCCAAGTCAAGATCTACAACTGCTCAAATTCTGATATGAATACAGACTGAAGTTGTTATCAGTAGTTAAAGTTGGTAAAGCTTTAAGGACTGTAAGTTGTAGTTATCTAGTCAAATTCTCATGCATTTGAACTTAATATTTTTGACATCATCAAATATCTGTTAAACTTGTATATTATGCTAATTTACAAGTTGGGGGAGATTGTTAGATATATTTGATAATGTCATGATTAATATGATTTATGTTTAGTTTTCAGATCTTACTTAAACAGGACAAATCAGTATTTAACTGAAATCAGCACTTATACTGAAGTCGGAACTTAAGTTATTAGTACTTAAGTTTCTAGAGATATTTATCAGAAGATAATATCAGGACTTAAAGGAAACGTTCAGATAAGGAAGGCGGTTGATTGAAAGGAAAAGAAGAACAAGACAAACGTAAGAAGAGATATGCATGAAGAAGGAATTCGATGAAGAATAGAATACTTGGAAGAAAAGATATTTGATTGATATATTTTAGGAAGCAGAATTATATTCCATATCAATTAGCGATTATCTTGTAACTGTGTAGTATATAAACACAGACATAGGGTTTACACTATAAGTGTTATCATTATCGAGAATATTATTCATTGTAACCCTAGCAGCTCTCGTGATATTTGTTCATCACTGAGAGAGGACAATTCCATACTGTAACAAAATTTATTGCTTTGAATAAAGTCTGTTTTCTGTTACTTGTGTTATTAGAATTCGATTTGATTGTGCTATACACTGTATTCACCCCCCTCTACAGTGTGTGTGACCTAACATATTCTGAGAATTTTAGAATTTATTTAGTAATTTTTCTGGTTTTATTTACCGACGTGTTTATTCAATAAGTTGAGAAATGCGGGACAAAACAAAATTTTCAGGTATAAATAAGGATACGTGTGTTGCTGTGCTCTGTTAAAAAAAAGAAAAAGAAAAACGTGTAAAGCCCCCAGCCCCCACCCCTGCCACGTGCCCCCTCCCCCCTTCCTTATCTCGCGTTAACAAAACAACCCCCCCATTTCCTTTTACCAAACGAGTTCCTCCCCCTTCTGTCTCTCTGTCTCTCTCCCGATTTATATTTATTTAATTTTCAAAAATTCATATCTTCTCACCCGCCCGTCCAAATTTTAATTGTTATATATATAAACGATCAGCGTTTCGATACCTACGCATAGGTATATATATTGCAAAGTTTTGAGAAGAAAATTTGCGGAGCATATTTTCAGTTTTAATTTATTTTCGGGGCGTAGAAAAAGAGTTTGGAGGCTGTGATTACTTCACATGGCATTTCAGCGTGTGTACGTCTACGGCTATTAATTTCGGATTTTTCTAAAGATATTTTTCGGACATCAGATATTCTCCTCGGGGTGACCAGAATTTATTTTGGGTAAGGATTCCGAGATTCTGCTTTTATATTTTGGGTATATTATAGCATGTTAGTGTTTATATATTTATTTTGTAATTTTTAGAATTGATTGTAGAAGTCATTTTGACCGTGTTATTCATTTCTAGAGTGTTTATACGCGTAAGTATGAATTATTGTGTTGATTATTGTTGGTTTTGTCGATATGATATCGACTGGCAGTCCGAGAAATAGAGGAGGTGATGTCCGATTTCCAAGAAAATATTATTTTTACTTCTGAAGATTATTATTTTTATTATTATTCGAAAATAAATCCAAATTATTTAGTTAATGAGTTTTAATTGATTATTTAATTAGAGTTAATTATTTCTTATGATTTAAAAATTCCGAAAAATAGTTTCGAGCTTTAAAATATTATTAAAGCTCGATAAATATTATTAAATGATCTATTCTTATATTATTCGTATTAAATAAACTGTTCATCCTTTTATTACGAAACGAACGCGTATAGACTCAGAAAAATATTTTGCTTTCTTTAAAAATACTTTCTAGACCTAAATTCTTTTATTTCAGGGACTCGATTGTTTTTGCAGATCATTTTGAGTCGTTTATTGATCAATAAATCATATTTTGACCCGTTTTAATTTCTTAAAGTACCGAGTCAAGTCTTTTAGGGAATCGAGTCATATGTGGTATGAATTATTTGATACGTGGCTTATGTGTTTATATGTTATGTGAATGTCGTGCGCACATGAGTCAAGAGTCTTGTGTTTGACTGTTAGCTTTATATGTGGGCTATCGTATGGGTAGACGATAGGGTTTTAACGCGCAGTTCGTCGAGCAATTATCGTTTAGACGATTAAAGTTATATCTTTTAATTATAGATGCGGATCATTCGAGTTGATCGGGACCAGACATTGAAAAGAGTAAGATGAAATGGTATTGGGTATCTGGCTTCTAGCAATCGCAGGAGCAGCATATCAGTAAAATGTTGAAAAGCAAGACGGAGATGTTTTGAGACAGAATGTCAGAATAGATGCGTCTTTGCGAATGTGACTAACTACTAAATCTCAAAGGCAAGTATTGTAATAACCCCAATTTTTGGAATTTTTGAAACCCTGATGAATAATAACTTTTGCTGATGATGCTGATTAAGGAAAATTATCAGACCCCACTATATAGGAGTACTGTTATGGAAATTCTAAGATCGTATTAGTATTCCATAAAGTATATAAGTGTATGTAAAGATCGTCAAAATCCAAATTCAAACACTTTAATTTTTTCAGAAAAATCCACCAGATACCGAAAGAATTGAGTATAAGGTAACATGATAAAAAGGATTTAAATTCAAGGATTATAAGAGAGGATCATAAAAGGAATATAAAATATTGAGAAAGGTTAGGGGAACCCAAGTAATAAGATCCCGGATATGATCCCTCAAACGATAAACGAGAACGAAAGTTAAGCGAACCGTAAAATAAATAAGCGACCAAGAGACAAGCTTGAACAAGAAGCCAAGGATTGTGACATCATCACACTACAAAAAGAAGACATGTGGCAATAGGATGACACAAGCATGGTGACATAAGCATGACAAGGAGAAGTGTTTTGTTGGATGATTCTAGGCCAAGTAAAAGTTACCACGGTAAATTCCATATAACCAAGCTAAACACCACACAAAAACACCAAGCAAGCAAACAATTAATTTTCTCTCTTTTTCTTCATGAAGCTCTCGGCCCTTTCCCTTTTTCAAAGAAGAAAAATTGCAAAATTCAAGCTTCACTCCATAAACAAATCCAAGGTAATTTCCTTAGGTTCTTGATGATTAGATAAGCATATCCTAGGAGTTTAAGCTTCGAATTCTTCATGAATCTCTTCCAATAATTCAAGGAAGAAGATGGTGAATAGTAACTTTCAAAAATTAACTTTAGTTTTCTTGAATTTTTATGAAAGTTTAAGGTTATAAAAGCAAGGATCAAGGTTCCTTTAGGCATTCAAAGCTCTTGTGTTGTGTTAAGAAGCTTCAAGAAGGTATAAACTCCAAACCCTAGCTTTAGTTTTGAGTATTTAGGAATGGTTATTATTGATATAGTATATGAGAAGCATGATGCTTGTTTGTTTAAAGTTTGGTTGAGTTTGTAGAGATTATGATGGATGAATCTTGGTTATTAGTTAATGAACCTTAGTATGGTTAGTAGCTTTTGTTGTGATTGAATGAGTTGGATAAAACATGAAGTAATGGACTGATGTAGTGAGGTTTGGAGGGATTTTGGTTGTAATGATGATTGTGGGTTGATTTGTGGATTGATTGGAGTAGTTAAAATTTGGTAATCGCGTAAACATAGCCGTCGTAATGCCCGATTTACCTTAGACTGTTTTTGTTCTTAACATCAGGACCCGTAAACTCACTTTTAGGTTTTGACCATTGCCATGATTAGATAGTTCATGTTGCGAGCTTCGTTTTGATATGTGGTTCGCTTGAATCCAATGTACGGTGTAGGAGAAACGACCATTTTAAGTAACGGCATTTCGCGAACGAACCATTACCCCTAGCCTTACTTTGAAACCTTGTTTATGGCCCTTAAATGACTAATTGGAGTATGAAACAATTATGTAAAGTGGGTTAGTCAGTTGAAAGAGTACTCGCAAAAGAATCGCCTTAAAATTCTTAATGGTTAATTTATTAAAAATGGTGGAGCCGAGGGTACTCGAGCGACTTAAGTGAATCGTTAAGCGCAAAAGTGAACGTTAGGGTCTAATTGGTTAAAGTCTAGATTCTTAAGCGACTTTGGTTTAATTCCAAATTATATGTTGTTTATAGGTTACCAGACTCGTCCCAGGCCTTTTACCACCCCCAGTCGCTGAGGCAAGTTTTCTACCCGTTATACTGTTGTTGTGATATAAATATATGTATATGCATTATCTTGTGATAAGTGCATGATTGTTATTAGCAAATCTTGCGATATATTGGAGCATGTGATATGGTATATATGCATGTCTGTTTCGTAATCTTGATATCTAATTGTTGATTCAAATGCTTGTAAGTTGCATAATACCTATGCTAGAGATAAGCAGTAGTTGCGTATACCCTTAGTATAGGGGACCTAAAGGTGAACATATTTCTAAACCGAGAGTCGATGTTCCCGAGTATAATATATATGTATATATATATTTATATATATATGGATATAGTTTTCAAAACTATTAATCGAATAAGGTTTATTCAATAACTTTATTTTATTTAATGAATATTATTTTGAATATTCATTTGAGGACTTATGACTCCGCTTATTTTAATTAATGAATATTATTTTGAATATTCATTCGAGGACTTATGAATCCGCTTATTTTATTTAATGAATAATATTTTGAATATTCATTCGAGGACTTATGACTCCGCTTATTTTATTAAATAATATTCTTTATTTTATTAAAGAATAATGTTTCGATATTTCAAACTTATTTTCGAGCATTCAAATAAAGATCGTACTTTCGTATAAGTATATCTTTGGTTATTTATTTTTCATTTCAAGTATGAGTTTTAAAACTTCTACTTCAATTATTTTTATAAGGATTATCCTTATGGGAATATTATTTAAATAATAATATTAAGATATTTTCTAATGTATCGGGACTGATTTATTTCATTAAATCAGCATTACTCCAAACATTCTTAAAAATGTTTCCGAGTCTTCAAAATGATTTTAAAAGTTAGAGCGGATCCCAAAACTCATTTTTATATTTAAGATCTTCCTTTCGAAGGGGATTTAAATACTCGCTCAAAACCTGAGGGATCCGGCTCTGTGGTGTATTTTATATTCGCAACGAGGTTGCTGTTTTGAGAAAATATCTTGATTACTTGCCCAACATTCGGGAAGTAAGTCCATCTATTTGAGTCGGCATAAGCAACATGGGCTTAGTGGGCGTCCATGAAAGTGTAAGTGGCTCAGTGGGAGTCCATCAATGCGTAAGTGGCTGAGTGGCAGTCCAGTATAGGTCCAAATGCGGCCAGGGTGATGACCAGGGGGGAATTCGTCCATCTACTAGTAGAAAAGGTTACTTATTGGTATCTTTGCCTGATCAACAAGATATCAGGTTTATGCCAAGGTTTTCTCCTTTCCAAATTCATTGGATATTACAACTCTGTTTATAATTTTCATAACAGAGGTTTTCAAGGAGTGTATGAAATGTATATATATAGGTGTATATATATATATCAGGACTTAATAAAGTATCTCGTAACTTCATTATTTATAATGATATTTAAAGGATTGAATCTATTCAAATCTTATCTTGTAGTCTCATCTATGTGATGAACTTTTGAAACGGATTATACCTTGAACGGTGGTAGTTCAAGTAGTATTCGGAAAAGATATAAGTATATTGGAGTATCTCGTAACTTCACCTTTTCAACTTATATCTGGTTAATGGTTATCTTATATATGAGAAAAACGTTGAGACAAGGTTAGATATATGAGATCACCTTGCAACGATATTTTTATACAGTTATAAACTGGAACTCTGTGTATATTATGCATGGCCAAGGATTTCAAAGATTTTGAAAAGTATATATACATATATACTAAATATTAATGCGACTTGGTCGCATTAAGAGGTCAAACTTGGTTCAATTCTTCTTGACCAAGACTTTCATGAGTGCTGTGAGAATGCTCATATATTGTTAATCATTATACATATTATTTTGGTGGGCTTGTTGCTCACCCTTTTTTTCTTCTTTCATCACACAACAACAGCTAGACAAGATGAACAGGATCAAGCTCCCAATTCGCGAGTGGATAGGAAATGTTTCGCAGTTTCCTGTAGGCGTTGATGCCGCCGTAGCTGAGGTAGGAACTACCAATAGGCTAGGTTTTCAACTACTGAAGAACCAGACTTATGTATATTATGAATTGTAATAATGGCAAGGAATATGTAAATTATTCAGAAACCCTTTTGAGGTGTAATGACTTATAATTGTGGAATAAAATGACTTGTGTTATTTTTGGTATTCATCTCTGGGACTATAACTTGTGGCGTGTGTGTATATTGTGGGGTCACAGTACGCAGTATTTGGTTGACTGTTAAGATTAAGTATTGATAAGGGAAATGGAACTCGTGACAACCCGAATCCCCGACCCCAGATTTGGGGGTGTTACAGAAATGGTATCAGAGCTAAGCGTTATAAACCTCAGAGATGATGTGGCGTTAAGATAATAAGTTCACTAAGATAATAAGAACTCTTGCCAAGTTCATAGTCGGGCTACCTAACGTAGTACTGACAGTTAAAACCCTAATGGGAACCCTTATAAATATCGTGATAGAAGCGTAGTTCGTTATCGTATATGGTAGCGGGACTCCGAACCCTGAAGTTAAAGAGCAATAATATGATGATGTTTTACTACATATTGGGGATCAGATTGTGGATCCAATAGAGCATCCTAACGAGGGACCGGATGATGTTCATATTGAGGATGTAGCGGTTGAGGATGTTGTCCTAGAAGGGATTGTTGTTGAGGAGGATCCCGTGTGGGATCCTGACAAGAATGAATAAAGGACCACTAAGGAATTGATAACCATGGTTAGGGAAACTACCAGAGGTAGGATTGGTCGGTCACTACCGGAGGTTCGTTCAAGTTCGTAAAGATGGTAGCCCCTTAACGCGGCTTACTCATAAGACTGAGAAGTTCGAATGGACATAGAAATGCGAGAACAGCTTTCAAAAACTGAAGCAAAGGTTGGTGACGGATCCTATATTGGCGTTGCCGGATGGAAAAAGGAGATTTTGTGATTTGTATTGACGCTTCGCATAAGGAATTAGGGTGCTCTTATACAGCACAACAAGGTAATCGCGTACGCGTCAAGACAATTAAGGGAATATAAAATTCGATATCCCCACCCATGAGCTTAGGCTCGTGGCAATAGTTTTGCCCTAAAGATTGGAGGCACTACTTGTATGGAGAGAAGTGCGAGATTTACACAAGCCATAAGTGCTCTAGTGCATTTTCACGCAGAAAGAGCTCAACATGCGCCAGAGGAGGTGGTTAGAGCTAATCAAAGATTACGATAATGAGATTCTTTATCATCCAGGGAAAGCCAAAATGGTGGCTAATGCCCTTAGTATAAAGGAGAGACTCAAGATGAAAATGTCTTTGGGAGAGTTGATAAGAGATTTTGAGAAAATGGAAATAGAAGTGAAGTTAACCGGAGCCGGTACCGAAACGTTGTTTGAGATTGCAATATAGCCCGAATTATCGAAAAAGATCAAATTGTGCCAAGAAAAAGTGATGAATGAAGGCAGAGAGTCAATGACTGGAGAAGAGATTAATACCAAGAAAGATGATAAAGGAATAACGAGGTATTCCTACAGAATTTGGGTTCCAAATGTTTAAGAGCTTAAGGACCGGATCTTAGATGAAATCCATAGCTCGAGGAATAATACTTAGGGCAAACCCCGAATGTGATAGTCAGGGAGGTTGCCATTAAGAAAGAAGGAGCCCATAACATAATTAAGTGGAAAACAAGAATTTTAACGTATAAGATAACCCCAAGTATGGGAGAAGGATGAAACATTTCATACTAAGGAAACAGAAAGTCGAGTAAGGAAAGGAGACCCGAGACGGTACTCCTATACGGCAATTCATGGACCTATCTAAAAAGAACTTAGACTATTATCCCCAACCACCACCCTGAGGAGACAGTGCGGTGGGAAATTCTTTCAGGACCTTTAAGTCCCTAAGCTCTCAGAGTTCCAAGGAACAAGCGAACCCAATAGAGGCGAGATCCTAGCTAAGGAAATATAGGAATCATTTGAGATTCTAAATGATGGACGAATCATAAAAGACTGTTTTTGTCACTTACCCTCCTAAGAGAGAGGCCATCCGCTGGTGAAAGACCAAGAAAGGCACAGAGCCAGAGGTTAGAATAAACTGATTAAAGTTCAGTCAATTGTTTTCGGGAAAGTAATTCCCAACGTTATGGAGATAGTGTAAAAGCTTTAGAGCCAGAACAAAGGCGGACGAGTATGATGAATTATGAAGATAAGTTTTAAAAGTTTTAAGGATTCGTTCTGAGGACAAGAATCCCGGAATGACGTGATGTTTGAAGTCAATGATTAGTGGGTTCATAAAATGATTGTAAGAGAAAGGAAAATAAAGAGAAGCTGAAGTGGGAAGAAATAAAAAGGCAATACAGTTTGAGGAATGATAAGGGAGTTGGGTATGAGGAAACCCTAAAGACTCGTAGCAATAGAAATAGAAAAGTATGTAATCGTCAGGATGAGGGTGATTCACTATGAGTTAAAGTTGATGGTCGAAGGCATAAGAGATACATATATTTTATCCCCTGTAAGTTGGGAGGATTCGAGGAAACCTTGAGATAGTTCGAAGGATAAATAATGAGACGCGGATAGACTGAGGAGACAAGAAGGTAAGAAATTAGGAAAATTGGATGAAGGAAGTGACCTTCAAGAATGTGAAGGGTAAGACCGGTGGCATGATACCCAGAAAGGGAGATGCGGTATGAAAGATATACCAACATTGAGATGACTGTTGAGATAAACAACAAAAGTAAATAAGGAATTATTAAGAAGAAGTTCACGTTGAACACGACCAATATCTTCCAGAACATCCTTGTTATTGTTACCAAATTAGGCAAGAAAAGCGGATAACCGTTGTTATCTTTTGAAGGCCATATTGATTGACCTCATTTTGAATACAGATGTTATTGTGAAATTAGGCATATACTATCGAGGTGGGAATGATTGAATAAGACACCCTTATCAGGGATATATGACTTGATTTATCCATGGAAGGATGCATGTACCTTTTTAAAGGTGGAATTAAGGATAGAACATCTGTAACTTAAAATGAATCCTAGGGGAAACCCTTAATTGGGATAGTATGAGTTTTGACAGTATGAATTGGAAAGGATTAAGGTAACAACAACCTTTAAGGATCAGTGGAGAAATTGTTCAGAAGTGTATAAATAATGGTTCTAGTATTAGTAAATGGTATCTTGATATGCCCTGTGCCTAGGGTGTACCTGATAAAGGATTTAAGGATAACCTTAGAGGTTTTACAAGGAGAAAGGTAATATTCAAAGTTCTCAAGAATAGAAATTTTGATGAAGGAAATATGGCGTAAATATAATAATGCCATATGGGCACGTGTTAAACCATAAGAAGTATAGATTGAACCAATGAAGGTCAGAATTGTTAAAGCAAGAAGGGCCCAAGATAAAAGGCGTCCTAGGTATGATCGAGAGTCAGCCATGATAATTATTACATTTAAAGACTAAGGCAGTGACTTATGGAAAAAAATGGAGATTTTTTTTTTATTATTTTATCACAAGGACTTAAGAAAAGCATTTTCACATAAGCAGTGATTTGAAATGAGGTAGAAAATTTAGTTGGAGGTGGTTAAAATGACATTGATTATAAGGAAATTTTATTATCAGGAAAGGCCAAAGAGGTGGCCGACACTTTAAGTGTAAGAGGACAATTATAGGCGCTCGTGCCAGAGGAATACAGTGATGATGGTTAAAGCCGTGAAGATTGTATTATGGTTTGAAAGATTGACATTCCTTCTGATGATTGTGCGATACTCAACCGTGATAGTAGTTTGGTAAAGATTTAATTTATGTAATTGCCGTGAGCGGGCTATCTAACTTATAAGGTCATATCTTGAGATAAGCCGGGACCATGTTACGAAAGGTCTAAATGAACCTTTGAGCTTTATGTCTCCTAATAAAGACATATGGTTAATAATGGTATTAACCTGCTATCGTTGCTTTGATTGAAACTCTTTTACAATTTTATCTGCTTCATGTCATGAATGTACGTCAGGATCAGGAGTGTCTTCATGAATCATGAATGGTGATTATGTTACCTCCTTAGAAGAATTCTATACGACATGTATGGACTCCGTATGGTTAGATATTAAGATTTCATGGAAAGTGAATGACGACAGTAGGTCAGTGGTGGACCATAGTAATACAACAATGATTCTGCGAGTAATGAGCCGACTACAACCGTGAGAGTTGTATTGGAATGGATGGTGAGATTGAGTACCACTAATTGGATCGTGTTGACGTATAAGTTATCTTTGATAGAAAAACTAGGTCGATTATTTACCTATTGAATACTTATTCCTTCTTATCAATAGAGAGTCGTATTACTATACGAGGAAGGTTGTTGTGCAAGCATAGAATTCTAGTAACGATGATATCTAGAACGAGATCCCAGATTCGATTTTCGATGACGAGGGAGTTTCAAAGGTGATTGTGTATAAGCTCGAGCAAGAGCATGGGTCCATAGAATGATGGACAAAATAGAAAAAATATTTAGGCATGTAAAATACGATGTTATAATACTTGATGTTGATATATATACGTATATGTTTTGTTCTCCTATGACAAACCTCTATAGTTCAGGGGTAGATTCCAAGCCAGATATTTTGTGGCAGTATTCTTTACATATATAATTCTCTTCAATTCGTTCTTTTCTCTCCTTTTCATTTTGTATAAGCTGAGAAGAACAACCCTTCCAGAAGGGGAGGTATTGCCGAATGACTATCTATCTGTGTGATAGAAGCCTAGTAGGATACCACATGTTGTTTAATTGCATGTCAAGTACTAAAGGCTGGCCACCTTCTGTACTAACTATGCAATAGAACAAGTGTTCATGATCATAGTGATCTCTCTATAAATTCTTTTACTTCTATACGAAGGACCAAGCTTTCGAAGATGGAGGCAGCTAGAGATGAAGTGGTACCAAGTACGGTGGTATTCCAATTCTAACGCGTTCGTGATACTAAGGTTGACGCGATTATTAAAAGGTTATAAAACTCTAGCGAGTAAAGGTGTATCTAGAATAGTATTCAGTACGGAAGATAGTACCGATTACGCACTGGAAAAGAATGGGTATTGAGAAGCAAAAGCTATAATGCTAGAAGCTATGATGATAGTCTGTGCAATAGACTTGAAAGAATTTGGAATGATCACTTAACGCGGATTGAGTTTTCTTATGATAATAGATCGTATGTCAGTATCGAGATATCGCCTTATGAGATCCTTGGGGGAAGACAATGTCGATCTCCCTTATATTAGGATGAAGTTGTAGAGCACAAGATGCTCGGACCCACAGTAGTCCAAAGGACCAAGGATATAATAGATCTAATCAGAGGACGGCTGGTAGTAGCCCAAGATGGACATAAGAAGTGTGTTGATTTGAAATGAAAGGACAAAGAATAGGAAGTAGGGGACCTAGTGATATTATAGGTATTCCCTTAGAAAGGATGGATGAGGTTTGGAAAGAAAGGAAAGCTAAGCCCACGAATTATTGGACCCTTGGATATATTAAGACGTATTGGGAAGTTAGCACATGAGCTAGCCCTACCCCCGAACATGTAGCAAGTTCATAACGTGTTCCACGTATCAATGTTAAGGAAGTGTAATTCGGATGCCAGACAAATAGGGGCATATGAGCGCATAGACATGCAACCGGACGTAACCTATATGGAGCAACCAGGAAGGGTTATAGATTGAAAAGAAACAAGTGCTTAGGAGAAGGGTTATCAAACTAGTCAGAGTTTGATGGTAGAACCACAACGTGGGAAAATTTACTTGAGAGTTAGAAAGTGCAATGCTAAGAGAGTATCCCTATTCATTTTCTATCTGATTCCGGGACGGAATCCTTTTAAGGAGGGAGACTGTAATAACCCCAATTTTTGGAATTTTTGAAACCCTGATGAATAGTAACTTTTGCTGATGATGCTGATTAAGGAAAATTATCAGACCCCACTATATAGGAGTACTGTTATGGAAATTCTAAGATCGTATTAGTATTCCATAAAGTAAATAAGTGTATGTAAAGATCGTCAAAATCCAAATTCAAACACTTTGATTTTTTCCGAAAAATCCACCAGATGCCGAAAGAATTGAGTATAAGGTAACATGATAAAAAGGATTTAAATTCAAGGATTATAAGAGAGGATCATAAAAGGAATAAAAAATATTGAGAAAGGTTAGGGGAACCCAAGTAATAAGATCCCGGATATGATCCCTCAAATGATAAACGAGAACGAAAGTTAAGCGAACCGTAAAAAAATAAGCGACCAAGAGACAAGCTTGAACAAGAAGCCAAGGATTGTGACATCATCACACTACAAGGAGAAGACATGTGGCAATAGGATGACACAAGCATGGTGACATAAGCATGACAAGGAGAAGTGTTTTGTTGGATGATTCTAGGCCAAGTAAAAGTTACCATGGTAAATTCCATGTAACCAAGCTAAACACCACACAAAAACACCAAGCAAGCAAACAATTCATTTTCTCTCTTTTTCTTCATGAAGCTCTCGGCCCTTTCCCTTTTTCAAAGAAGAAAAATTGCAAAATTCAAGCTTCACTCCATAAACAAATCCTAGGTAATTTCCTTAGCTTCTTGATGATTTGATAAGCATATCCTAGGATTTTAAGCTTCCAATTCTTCATGAATCTCTTCCAATAATTCAAGGAAGAAGATGGTGAATAGTAACTTTCAAAAATTAACTTTAGTTTTCTTGAATTTTTATGAAAGTTTAAGGTTATACAAGCAAGGATCAAGGTTCCTTTAGGCATTCAAAGCTCTTGTGTTGTGTTAAGAAGCTTCAAGAAGGTATAAACTCCAAACCCTAACTTTCGTTTTGAGTATTTAGGAATGGTTATGATTGATATGGTATATGAGAAGCATGATGCTTGTTTGTTTAAAGTTTGGTTGAGTTTGTAGAGATTTTGATGGTTGAATCTTGGTTATTAGTTAATGAACCTTAGTATGGTTAGTAGCTTTTGTTGTGATTGAATGAGTTGGATAAAACATGAAGTAATGGACTGATGTAGTGAGGTTTGGAGGGATTTTGGTTGTAATGATGATTGTGGGTTGATTTGTGGATTGATTGGAGTAGTTAAAATTTGGTAATCGCGTAAACATAGCCGTCGTAATGCCCGATTTACCTTAGACTGTTTTTGTTCTTAACATCAGGACCCGTGAACTCACTGTTAGGTTTTGACCATTGCCATGATTAGATAGTTCATGTTACGAACTTCGTTTTGATATGTGGTTCGCTTGAATCCGATGTACGGTTTAGGAGAAACGACCATTTTAAGTAACGGCGTTTCGCGAACGAACCATTACCCCTCGCCTTACTTTGAAACCTTGGTTAAGACCCTTAAATGACTAATAGGAGTATGAAACAATTATGTAAAGTGGGTTAGGCAGTTGGAAGAGTACTCGCGAAAGAATTGCCTTAAAATTCTTAATGGTTAATTTATTAAAAATGGTGGAGCCGAGGGTATTCGAGCGACTTAAGTGAATCGTTAAGCGCAAAAGTGAACGTTATGGTCTAATTGGTTAAAGTCTAGATTCTTAAGCGACTTTGGTTTAATTCCAACTTATATGTTGTTTATAGGTTACCAAACTCATCCCAGGCCTTTTACCACCCCCAGTCGCTCAGACAAGTTTTCTACCCGTTATACTGTTGTTATGATGTAAATATATGTATATGTATTATCTTGTGATAAGTGCATGATTGTTATTAGCAAATCTTGCGATTTATTGGAGCATGTGATATGGTATATATGCATGTCTATTTCGTAATCTTGATATCTAATTGTTGATTCAAATGCTTATAAGTTGCATAATACTTATGCTAGAGATAAGCAGTAGTTGCGTATACCCTTAGTATAGGGGACCTAAAGGTGAACATATTTCTAAACCGGGAGTCGATGTTCCCGAGTATAATATATATATATATATATATGTATATATATATGGATATAGTTTTCAAAACTATTAATTGAATAAGGTTTATTCGATAACTTTATTTTATTTAATGAATATAATTTTGAATATTCATTTGAGGACTTATGACTCCGCTTATTTTATTTAATGAATATTATTTTAAATATTCATTCGAGGACTTATGAATCCGCTTATTTTATTTAATGAATATTATTTTGAATATTCATTCGAGGACTTATGACTTCGCTTATTTTATTAAATAATATTCTTTATTTTATTAAAGAATAATGTTTCGATATTTCAAACTTATTTTCGAGCATTCAAATAAAGATCGTACTTTCGTATAAGTATATCTTTGGTTATTTATTTTTCATTTCAAGTATGAGTTTTAAAACTTCTACTTTAATTATTTTTATAAGGATTATCCTTATGGGAATATTATTTAAATAATAATATTAAGATATTTTCTAATATATCGGGACTGATTTATTTCATTAAATCAGCATTACTCCAAACATTCTTAAAAATGTTTTTGAGTCTTCAAAATGATTTTAAAAGTTAGAGCGGATCCTAAAACTCATTTTTATATTTAAGATCTTCCTTTCGAAGGGGATTTAAATACTCGCTCAAAACCTGAGGGATCCGGCTCTGTGGTGTATTTTATATTCGCAACGAGGTTGCTGTTTTGAGAAAACATCTTGATTACTTGCCCAACATTCGGGAAGTAAGTCCATCTATTTGAGTCGGCATAAGCAACATGGGCTCAGTGGGCGTCCATGAAAGTGTAAGTGGCTCAGTGGGAGTCCATCAATGCATAAGTGGCTGAGTGGCAGTCCAGCATAGGTCCAGATGCGGCCAGGGTGATGACCAGTGGGGAATTCGTCCATCTACTAGTAGAAAAAGTTACTTATTGGTATCTTTGCCTGATCAGCAAGATATCAGGTTTATGCCAAGGTTTTCTCCTTTCCAAACTCATTGGATATTACAACTCTGTTTATAATTTTCATAACAGAGGTTTTCAAGGAGTGTATGAAATGTATATATATATAGGTGTATATATATATCGGGACTTAATAAAGTATCTCATAACTTCATTATTTATAATGATATTTAAAAGATTGAATCTATTCAAATCTTATCTTGTAGTCTCATCTATATGATGAACTTTTGAAACGGATTATACCTTGAACGGTGGTAGTTCAAGTAGTATTCGGAAAAGATATAAGTGTATTGGAGTATCTCGTAACTTCACCTTTTCAACTTATATCTGGTTAATGATTATCTTATATATGAGAAAAACGTTGAGACAAGGTTAGATATATGAGATCACCTTGCAACGATATTTTTATACAGTTATAAACTGGAACTCTGTGTATATTATGCATGGCCGAGGATTTCAAAGATTTTGAAATGTATATATACATATATACTAAATATTAATGCGACTTGGTCGCATTAAGAGGTCAAACTTGGTTCAATTCTTCTTGACCAAGACTTTCATGAGTGCTATGAGAATGGTCATATATTGTTAATCATTATACATATTATTTTGGTGGGCTTGTTGCTCACCCTTGCTTTCTTCTTTCATCACACAACAACTGCTAGACAAGATGAACAGGATCAAGCTCCCAATTCGCGAGCGGATAGGAAACGTTTCGCAGTTTCCTGTAGGCGTTGATGCCGCCGTAGCTGAGGTAGGAACTACCAATAGGCTAGGTTTTCAAATACTGAAGAACCAGACTTATGTATATTATGAATTGTAATAATGGCAAGGAATATATAAATTATTCAGAAACCCTTTTGAGGTGTAATGACTTATAATTGTGGAATAAAATGACTTGTGTTATTTTTGATATTCATCTCTGAGACTATAACTTGTGGCGTGTGTGTATATTGTGGGGTCACAGTACGCAGTAGTTGGTTGACTGTTAAGATTAAGTATTGATAAGGGAAATGGAACTCGTGATAACCCGAATCCCCGACCCCGGATTTGGGGGTGTTACAAGTATCCCTATCATCACTTATTGTTCAAGTAATATTTATTTTAAATCTTATCATGCAATTATTGTTTTCCCTATTCTCAGTTCAGAATAGATAAATGTTTTACATATCGCTGAATTAAATGATTCTGTTTATGCAAGTACTCTTCTGTTATTCTATGTTCAGAATAGCTAAGTGATTTTACTTATCAAATTAATGGATTTATAAATATTTTGGATTTTGAGGAAAATGAGTTGGTTTTGTGAGTATTCCTGCCCAAGTAAATGGGGGAATAAAAGTTTATAAGGGTGTCGAGTATTATGACCCCTTTCAATAAAATGTTTTTAAGATTAGATGGTTGCGTAAGAGGCCATGGCGGCGGTCCAGCGTGAGCTATTTTTTATACAGGATATAACACCTTGCTAGGCCAATATGTGCCTTGGGTACCCCTTTGTTTAGTTGGATATGCTTCGGCATACCGGTGTTGCTCCGCGGCTGATCACCGGCGGCAACACACCGTCGTTCGAGGATTCCAATCTAAATTATGATATTTTTTTATAATCATAGAATAAATTATTTATCAACTGTTTCCATTTTGGATTAATGGTGAAATGCAGTTTTGATTCAGTTTCTGATTTATGCTGATACTTACTTTGTTGTTAAATATCAAAGGTGGTATTAGTAGAGATGATTGATGTTGACTTCAGTATGGGATGTTGTGAGCATCAAAGTTCGTATTGATATCTAATTTGATATGATAAGAAAATGAGTATTAACATCAAAAGTTCGGTTTTGAATAAAGGTTGTGATTCAGTCCATAATCATTATTTCATATTATTGTCGTTTATGATATTTCCATAAACACTGTTTTACGAGTTTTATTCTCGTCAAGATTCAAAGTATTGCTGAAGCATTTCGCTCAAAAATATCAAAATGGTTTTGCATACAATTAAGGAACCAATTCTGGGGTTCCTCAACTAAAATTTTATGATTCACCAATTATGATTTTAAATGTTCTGCTCTAATGCAGATGTCGGTTTTATATCAAAAGACCTTATATATGTCATAATGATCTTGCTGAGCATTCCTTTCACTCATACTTTCCTGTTTTCAAATTTAACCTCCAGTGAGGATTAACTTGCGCTGTTTAGTTGCGTAATTCGAGGAAGCAAAGAAGAAGCTTTTGGAAGGTGGTTGGTCCAGGGTTTGCGAACTAGTGTATGTTTTATTGTGTAAAGTTGTTTATATTATATTATATTATATTATATTATATTATATTATATTATATTATATTATATTATATTATATTATATTATATTATATTATAGTTGTGTGTTTTATAGTTGGGCCTAGTATACTTCTTTTCGAAGTTATACTAGCGGGTTTAGTATTGAGTTGGAAATTGTTGAAAAGAGTTTTAAGAGAAAGAGAAAAATGTATTTGTGGAATTTGGATTTCTTTTTTCTAGAACCCTTAAAAGATCTTGGATTAGTTTGGGGTCATAGATGATAAATATCTTCCGCTGGCATTCATTTATTGATTTAACAGGTTAATTTGAATTGAGGTTTCATAGTGACGACCAAATCCCCTGACCCCGGATTTGGGGGTGTTACATTTAATATATTTTGAGAAAGTTCAGAACACTTGCCTGGTACTAGCTTGCTATATTGCACTAACTTCCAATTACAATCGTCTATTCCTCGACTATCTGTTTCCCTTTCCTACGCCTCGCCTCTTCTGCTCACATATCATAAGCATCTATCAATATTCAACTCATACGATTCTATTCGATACAAACTTTTATCTACCCTTCGTTTTACCCAAATCCGATTAACGGATTGAAAGTTATGCAATAAACAAGTAAACACCGAACATATAGACCGATAATCAATCAACAAGTCACATATAACACGTAACACGTCAAACAATCAATTATATATTATTTATAAAGGAGTCTCGGGTTGTAAACAGGCTTTCGGGTATTTAAAATGATTTATAAAATATTTTTCGGAATTAAAACGGGTTGTTGGATAAATTTTAAAGCAATAAACAGGGTTCGGTTGGCCAGATCTGGCTCCAAAACAATTTTATAATAATTATCGAGCCTTGAAAATAATTTAAAATACTATTTTAAAGCTCGAAACTATTTTTCAGAATTTTTAAATCATATTTAAATAATTAAATCTAATTATAATTAATTATAATTAATTAATAATTAATTAAATCAAATAATCAATTAATTTTCAAATTAATTGACCAATTAATCAATTAATTATTAACTAAAATTAACTAACTAATTAATTTAGATTTATTTTTGAATTAAAAATAAATTTTGGAATTAAAATAATAATTTTTGGAATTTTCAGAAATTAAAAAACGAATTTTTATAATTAAATTAAATAAAAAATATGATTTTTAAACATTTTTAAAACAAGAATCCTATTTGTGCAAACTCTGGAAACTTCAGGGACCAAACTGCATCGTCCCCAAAAGTTTAGGTGTCAAACTGTAATTTGTACAGGGGGTCGCCGGAAAATGCCCTGTCTCGCCGGAGAAGACGATTCAGGGATGCTCAGGCCACCACCACCTCCAGATATGATCTACACCACACCAGGAATGTAACCATGCCATCAAATCACACAACCCATCCCTGAGTTGGCGGGAATTT